>NW_024044348.1:33530222-33689550 GCF_014851395.1 Micropterus salmoides
ATTGCTAATTTAATTTAGAACAATGTTTGGAAACTTTTGAGTGTGGTAAATAAATGATCTTGAAAGCTCTTTTTAAGTGAGTTGGAACAACAACTTACTCATTATATTTATATATAAATATGTTTACTTATACTTTACTTAAATTTAATGTCCAGATGCAGACACACAGCCGCTGCAGCTGACAGAATACAGCTAAAATTGTCATACACGCTGTAAGAACACACGCCTGTTAACACACTGTCGCTGATTTTCTGTCTTCATGCATTTGGCAGCTGCAGGTGTGTTTCTTTTGTTGTATTTGTCTAATATTATAGGTGGTCTTTGTTTTAAAGAGGTCATATTATGCTTTTTGGCTTCTTCCCTCTCTTTTGTTGAGTTATATCCCTTTTTTGTAATAGGTAACAGGTCCAGCCCAAAGGGAGCTCCCATCTCCCACAGAAAACTCTGCTCTGAACTGCCTGAAAACAGCTCGTTTGTAGTCCAGCCATTTCCCTTTGATCCCTGTGACGACACAGCAAAATGCATGACTAGCAGCTAGTCCGACTCGCCCACAAAAACACCGGTGGAAAAACACACTGAGCTGCAGCACACACCGGTCCTCTCCCTTCCAAACACTAGCTACCCTCCAGGCAGTCAATGGACATAAAGTTGTTACTGTGATGTAGAGACAGAGCTCAGTTAAAACTTTTTATAGATGAAAGATACATTTGTTACAAATTAATAACTCACCAGTCTGAAACTCTTGCTCCATGTTGCTAAGCTGGTAAGGGGAAGATATACAGCTGAACCGAAGCCGTGTTTACCGGCGAAGTGTTCAACACACAGGGTGAAAAGAGGAGCTGCAGCAATGTGCAGTATGACAAAAATATGGTGTTTTTGAAACCATGTAAACCTATTCTGGTACAAACTTTTTAAATAAAATTTTGAACCTGAAAATGAGAATAATATGACCTCTTTAATGCCGCTCTGCTGCCAGTAGACTTGTCCATGTTTGTGATTGGTTATATGCTGCAAACACCGCCCCTATGTGAACACGCACAAGGCTGGATTGGAAAATCCTGGGTTGATTTACCGAGTTGATAACTAGCTTCGTGTGACCGCTTATCCTGATTGCGATTGTAAGGGTTAGTGAAGCCAGATAACAAAAACATAGCCAGGGTATGTGGAACTTGCTTCGTAGTACAGGCCACTGGTCACAGCAGGTAGAATTAGCAAACATCATCTGAAAAGCCAACTTCGAAATATTTTTAAATGTATGTCTTGTCTTCTAAATGTCTGCGTCTCCTCTCCCTCCTCATCTACAGGGTCAATCGAGGCGAATCCAGGTGGAAGTGCGTTCTGTTCAGGACTCGGGCACCATGCCTCTGATAGCAGAAATACTGCTTGCAGTGTCAGTGGGTTGTGTGGAGATCAGAAACACCACTGCGAACCAGGAAGGAGATGAGATGGACAGTTATCAGGTAGACCAGTTTAATACAACTCTGTCTACAGTCAGTTTGCCTGTTTCAGTTAATCTTTAATTGACTTACAGGTGAAGTGAAGCCAAAGATGATTAACTGACTCATTTGTTGAATAGGAAAGGGACCTGGAACGTTTGCGGAGGCAGTGGTTAGCTGCTCTCACCAAGAGACAGGAATACCTCGACCAGCACCTTCAGAGCCTGGTCAGTAAAGCAGGTAATGAACAACAAACACGCACACAATAGCATACAGATGTTCATAAAAACATGCTTACACAGTCACTCTGTTCCTGTAACTCTCAGGGTTGTAGGCGCCTTCAGTAGTAGGATATGTAAATTTTGGTGGTTGTTACTGTAGGAAGTGTTTAATGTTGTGAGCACTGTGTACACAGAAAAGACAGAGGATGACATGGAGAGGGAGGCCCAGCTGCTGGAGTGGCGCTTGACTCTGACAGAGGAGAGAAACGCTGTCATGGTGCCCTCTGCTGGTAGTGGCATTCCTGGAGCGCCTGCTGAATGGTAGGGCACATGGGGGTGTGTGTGGGGGGGTGTGTGTCTCTCAGATTTGATTTATTTAAAATCTTAAAAGAAAAACATGCCTCTGTCGGCAAGTGCTGTCTTATGTTGGAAATGATGTTATAAAGACTTGAGTCTAGACCAACTTTAATGAAAAGCACAATGAGATAACCTTTGTAATGAATTTGCGCCATGTAAATAAAATTGTAGTAATCTTGGGTTGTGAGTCACCTATTTTAGGATGGGTTAAATGCAGAGAACACATTTTCCAGTGAGGATTAATAAAGGAGAACTTCACTTAAATCCACTGCAACCCTTTCTTTTACAGCGATGTGCTTTCACACCTCCCTAAAAGCCCTAAGCCACTGAGAAGTTTTTCTAAATACAAGAAATGCACAAAGTTTCCAAAGTCAGTGAGTGATCATTTTAAATAATCGTGTTCTCAGTATTGACCTAAATTATCATGATTAGGATTTTTGCCATAATCAAGCAGCCTTGAGTGCCTCAACTTAACTTCTGTAAGGCTCAGACGATCACAGTGTGTATTGCATGTTTGTTAACAGGGTTCCTCTGCCAGGCATGGAGACCCATATTCCTGTCGTCTTCCTGAACCTCAAACGTACGTCCGTTCTTTGCTAAATAACATATGCTTGCTCACATGCTTTTCTGCTCACAGGCTGATAATGTTTTCTGTTGGTTTTCCCAGCTGATGACCTCAGCTCTCAAGACCAGTTTGAGGTTCCTGAGGCTGGAGGCTGGGATGCCACCCTGAGTGGAGAGGATGAGGACGACTTCTTTGACCTACAGATCGTCAAACACTACGATGGAGAGGTGAGGATGGACCTGCATGAGGTATTTGTAAGAGGAGTCCATTCGGGGAACCGTTAAGTTAACCAATTGTTTGTGCAGGTGAAAGCAGAGGCATCATGGGACTCTACAGTCCATGAGTGTCCCCAACTAAGTCGTGGGGGAGCGTGGCCGGAGCAGCGGGTATACCTGACTATTCGGGTGGTGGTTCAGCTCAGCCATCCTGCCGACATGCAGCTGGTCCTGAGAAAGAGGATCTGTGTCAACGTTAACCCGGGCCGTCAGGGCTTTGCCCACAACTTTCTCAGAAGGATGTCCACCCGCAGCACCATACCTGGCTGTGGGGTCACCTTCGAGGTGGTCTCCAACATCCCCGGGGTAAGGCCAGGGAAATGTATCGGCCATTTTAGTGTTTTTATGCAGAACACCTCTGCAGGGTGGATTACTGAACGCACATCTTTCATGATCCCATCAGGACGCTCCTGGTTCAGAGGACAGGGAGATGCTGGCCCGGCTCGCTACCAGCGCACACAACAACCAGTCAGCCGATGAGGAGGCTGCAATTGAAAAATACCTCCGCAGTGTCCTCAGTCTGGAGAACATCCTGACTCTGGATAGACTCAGACAGGTAGATGGAGAAACTGGTAGAGAAATAGAAATTAGATCCTTTGATTGATGGGCAGGCATGCAGTCACACATAACATTTATTAAAGTCGTGATTTGTTTTTCTTTTTTCAATTAACAGTCCTGTACTTTCTAGTATGCTGAAAAGTCCAATGTTTGTTTTAGGAGGTGGCAGTGAAGGAGCAACTGACTAGCAGAGGGAAGAGCAGCAGACGGAGTCTAAGTTCGCCTTCTGTCAACAGGGTAAAACACGGATATAATGCGAATATTACTGCAAGACAACACTATACATTACAATATAATATGATTTCTGACAATATACTCTCTCTTTGTACATTCATCCTCAGCTGTCTGGAAGTAGACAGGACCTGTCCACAACCTCCCTGCTGGAAGATAAAGTAACGCACACCTTTTGCTTCTTGTCTCTGCATGTTGAAAAATTATGAGTTCAAATATTTTGTGATTAATTGTGGATCCAGTGGCCATTATTATTCCCTTAATAACTAACAAGACCTACCTTCCACATAGTGTTTAAAGTAGCAAATGTCATGTATGGATCTGTTCATATGCAGCAGTGACATCTGGTATCACATGCTGATGTCACCTCTGATGCCACATTTCATGATTTGCAAACCAACGGCGTGTCATCTTTCTGCCTGTCTGTTGCCCAGGGTCGATGGGAGAGTCAGCAGGATATCTTCATGCCGTCTCAGTTTCACCGCACCCTCCCCCGGCCCGCCTCTTCCCCATCCACTTACTCCACCTCCCCTTCTTCATCCCCAACTCCCTTTGGCATGACGCCCCCACAGAACCAGGACCCAGAGCAAGGTAAACCTCTTGCCTTTCACCCCTCTGTTTATCCTCTCTTCTCTTCCTTTAAATTCCATGTCACTTTTCCTCCATGCTCCCAACTTTTACCTGTTATTTTCATCCTCCTCTCTTCTTCTTTCCAAACGGGCTTATCCATTTCTACTAAATGCTGATCTCAATAATGCTTTGAGCTTAGTTGTGAGACTCTGTCCGCCTTGCCTTGTTTCCCCTTCCCTTTCATCTCTTCTCCTTCTGAGTGATGTTGATGTTTCTACACAATCCCATGTGTAATTGTTTACATTGTGAAACACTGGGTCTCTACTCTGCGTCCTTCCTTCCCGGCAGAAGTGATGTGTGACATCTCACTTCTTACCTGCTCCTTTTGGTGTCACCTGCCTTCTCTAACCCAGTGTGAACTCTCTCCTCATTCTCATTTCTTGTCAGTTCACCTGGTCTGATCAATCTGCATATGTCTCTGTCTCATAGTGATTTCTTGCCCATGTCAGAATCCACGTTTCTGTGACATGCCTAGAGATTAATTCCGTTCACAAAATGAAAAGAATTAATCGTTTTCTGTCCAGTGATCAGAATGTTTATTTTAATCACATTGTAAAAGCTAAATCAGCCGTCTGTGTGTGAGTGTGTCTGATAGCCGGCTGATGGCTTCTTCTGTCAGTCTATCACTGTGTTTGGGTTTTTGCCATTTCCTGGACTCGCGTTCAACTTCCTGTCTTAATCTTTCCATGCCTCCTGTACCTCCCACATCTGCTCTTCTCTCCTTGCTTCCTTTCTCTCTTCTGCCTCTTCCTCCTCCTCTCTCACCTCCCCAACCCCTCCCCCAGGTCGTTCAGGACTTGCTGCCTCTTATCTTTCAGTTAAGGCGCTCGTTCCGCAGATGCCCAAACTGCTCAAGTCTCTGTTTCCAGCGCGAGACGACAAGAAGGAGCTGAGACCTTCGCCACACAACCAGCAGGTCAGTGGAGACAGTGTAGCAGAGCTCAGTGCAGAAGGAATTAAGATAAAAAATGTCAAGTATATAATTACTAATAAATTATGTTAGACTGGTTCAAGAAGTAAAGTTTCTTGTTTCCTTGTCATGACCTTGTTTTAACTCGGCAGCATGTTCCTCGCATCGTGACATCAGGAGGGGACGACAACCGAGGCAAGGCTGAGACGGTGAGATTGTGGCCCTGTCCACCTTCCCTAGAGAAGCTGACTGCTTTTTTTTTTGTCGTCACTTTTCTGAGCTCATATGCTGTTTTATGGAAAACGTGATTTGACTAATATTGGTTTCGTTTCATGACAAAACATTGCAAAAATCTTTAATATTCAGTTTTTGTTGTCATTTGATCAAATAATGTTCGTGGATAACTGCTGCAGTTTTTATCAGCCTTACGGGAAATCATATTCAGGTGGTACAACACTGACCCCAGTTTCCATCTGGAGTCACACACACAGAATCTGTTGTCTACTGCTATCACGTTAAAGGATCAGTCCAGCTATTTAGTACTGCTCCCCCATCACTGTTGACTACGAAGACTTAAAGATATGATCACAATCAAAGCAGCAGAGTCTGAGCCTGAATTTCAGGATGTGGCTGCAAATGTCAAAAAAAGAAAACATTAGCAGATTATGCAAAATGTATTTGTGCTAGACATAACAGACCCTAGACTTTATTGGATCTGATTGGTCCAGAGAGTGATTGTAACATTTTTGGGACGTTGGTAATTAGTGCTGATTGTTTTGTTGTTTTGCCTTGTTGTCTGCATGTTGTCGTCTGTCCCTCTGTTCCTGTGGCAACCGTTGGTTTCCTGTAGACTGCAATTCTGCGGCCCCCAACCAAAGACAGACGGGCCGAGTTCCCAGAAGTCCCTCCTCTTCCTGTGCATGACCCGCATGACATCACCCCCCTCAGCCCCCTCAGCCAGTCATCAAGCGGCTACTTCTCCAATAGTGTTTCTACAGTTACCCTGTCTGACGTTCTTCAACCCTCCTCCTCGTCTTCCTCCCTCCTGGCTGCTGAGACTGCGTTGCCCACAAACCCCCAGCAGCAGGGTGCTGACAGGAACGATATTGTGACTTCTCCTTCTCAGTGTGGCGCCAAGATGGCCGTCGTGGCTCCACCTGCTTCCCACAGCTCAGCCAATCACCACAACGTCACTGCGGAAAACTCCTTCAACTCAGGAGGAGGCGAAGGCTTGGAGAGGCTGGAGATCTTTGTGGACGATGAAGAGGGTAGCCATGACAACGTACTGCCTGATTGGCTGACAGAAGGGGCGTATGTTACTGTAGGAAGCAATAAGGCCGGGACAGTGCGCTACGTGGGAATGACGCAGTTTGCTGAGGGAGTGTGGGTAGGGGTGGAGCTGGACACCCCTGTAGGTAAGTACACAATTTAAAGGATCGGTTCACATAAATCACACACGAGAAACTACTTCTTTAAGCATCAGGTTTTTGCAGCAACTGGTCATGTAAGAAAAAAAACATACTATACTACATACAGTAGTACTACTACAAATAGTACTTTTGTAACAGTCACAAATAAATTTTGAATGACCAGCCCAGCTGAGCCATGATTGGCTCCCCTGTTAAAATACTGCCTTCGATTGGTGGAGCTGACCACAGTATTGAACTGAATGACTTCCAACTGGTGATGACCTTCTTTATTTTCTCCCTACAGGTAAAAATGACGGTTCAGTCGGAGATCACCGGTATTTCCACTGTAAACCGGGTTACGGGGTACTGGTTCGCCCAGACCGCGTGTCCTGCCGCAATCGGACCAGTCGGCGCATGGGAGAGTCCGTCTCTGCTGTCCACGTCCCCGTTCTGCGAGGAGAAGCCATCATTGCCCGCCGGGGGGAGAACCGCAAGTCTTGGAGCAGTTGAGACAGGATAACTAGGAGCTGGACGGGAGAGAACTCCCCTACAGCCCTCCTCCTCTCTTCTTCTCCTCCTCCCAGCTATGCAACAGGCTCACACAGCAGAACTGACACACTGCCTACCCTCCTTTAGTTTGAAACTAAATTCACTACATCCATTCACAGGAAATGGATGGAAATAGAATTAAGAGTCATAGAAGTCCATGGAAGGACTATTTATCAAGTGGGAAGACGATGCAAAATGAATGAATGGGGGGGGGGGGGGGGGGGGCGCGTGCTTTCTGGGGCTGATATACAGGGATGCAAACTATCTACATTTTCACCAGGAGTCACTTTTTTGATCCGCTTCACAACTGTGGATATATTTTTAAACTTGATAAGATGTTAATTTGGGTGAGGGGAGGGCATTTTAGAATGAAAAACCATCTTTTATTCGCTGCTTCTGTTTTTTCTTTTATTCATCCTTCATAATGAAACATTATTCTTAGTCATAGCAACTAGAAAAGATCAGAATATACTGTTTGGCCCTTCTGATTTCTAACCACATTTGTGTGTAAAGCGGACAACACTGTCTAAGGGAGAAATTGTCTTTTAGTGTTTCTTTGGAGATTTTTATTCTCCCTCTAGGTGTGCTTCGTGTTCATTATGTGAATGACATGACATTTTTTGGGTCAGACTGACATGAAGCTCAAACCAGCCTGCCATTCACTGACAGCAGGCTTTTGCAGCACCTTTTGATGTGTTTGCATCCCTGGATATGATGTCTCTACCTTGTAGTCCTTAGACTCTGTGTCCCAGAATCCCATGCTCCAGCTGCCACTCCTCTGAACTCTCTAGGTCTAATCTGCAGAGTGACACTGTTTGACTCATTGTCTGAGATTCAACTCTTCTTCCTGGACTCCCTTTCGTTTGAAGATAGATCCTCCCAGAATGTGCCTTCACCATGGCTTGGTTTGCATTTGGTTTTCTGTGTATTTAATTTCTGTTAGCTGTGTTTAAGAGAATGCCTTGTGCTAAGTGTGAGGTGATCTCAGGGACTGCAGAGGGGCTGTGTGTATGTGTGTGTGTTTGTAAATGTTGTACAGCGTTGCCCTGTGTGAACAAATAAGTTCATGTTATTGTAGTCGTGCTGATGTTCAAGATTATATGTGTAAAGCAAGAAAGGTTGTGTCCTTGTTGGACAAAGCCACTATGGGAGTTGGAAGTTGCTCGTACTGGGAGGCTTTAAAAGTCAATTTTGCACTGGAGACGTTGGAGAAGAAGCATCTGTACGTGCGCAGGACGTGTCTGTGGTCATGGTGCAGGGAGACCGGGAGGTAGACGAGTGTGAACAGATTTCCATGAACCAGCTAGTTATGCGAAAATTATTGTTGTTGAGCTTAAACTAGAGTACTGGATATTCTCCATCTGAGTGAGCCATCTAGAGGTCTGTTCTTGAAGCAGATTTGCTCTGTGTTCGGAGCAGTGTTTTGTCTTGATGTCAGAGAGAATAGGCATGTGTACATGAGGAAAATAAAAGTGAGATGGGCATGCAGAAGTTCTGCTGGGCGCTCGGGAAGAGAATCGATTTGCTTTTATGTATTTGAAATTTAAAATGATCTAGTTCTTATCTTATTTCAAAAGACTGACACAACTGGGAGAACAAGCTGTACGTTTTGGGAAAGTGTTGTTGGCATGTCTTTTGAAGAAAATACAAGATGATATGGCAGACTTTTTAAAATAAATTTTTTATTGAACATCACATTCCAGAGGGACTTTAACATTTAACACTGACCTTATTCTTTGTGTAGGAATTTATGGGAAAGCATTGGCAGCACACCGCAGCACTGTTTCATACAGTATGTATCTGATCAGTTCATGACGAATGTAGACAGAATAGACGTGTGCTCCCCATAATTCCTTTTCACAAGTTAAAGGGGTACTCCACCAAATTTACACATGAAATTCAGTTTACTCGTCATAGGAAGTTCTACTCTGTGAAAATAGCTGTATAATGCCTTCTGTAGCTCAGAAGAAAATAAGGCTAATGATGTCATCAGGGTTACTACAGGGAGACTACAAATTTATAATGCCGGTTTCACGCACAAATAAATGGATCAAACTGATGCTGAAATAACTACATTATGATGCCAATTTGTTAAAAATATTAAGTCATGCTGTGTTGTGTCTCTAACAAGCATGATGACCGCTTACAACTTTTAAAATGCATGTTTTCCGAATGGAGTTTGGTTCCATCAGGGCTATGCTATGCTAACTTATTTCATAGTAATGTACAACAATAGCTGGAATCAAGTAACAGACAAATATTTTCTGAACTTACCAGGTAGTATAACTTCTTCACTTTCTTTTGCTCCAAGCAGACTCCTGCTTTGTATAAATATGGAGTAGTCCTGCAGAGCTGCAGAACAACAGTGGAGGCCGGAAATACAGCAGCTCGCTGCTGAGAAGTGTGAGTGAAGATAAATCAACATTTTAATCCCCCAAAAAATACAAGTAAAAAGTTAATTTCATAAAAGCAGTTAACTCTGTGCTCCTTTCGCTGGTAACAGCTCGGTTGTCAGAGCAGAGTCCAGTCTGCGTGGGCTTGACTCATACTATGAACTAAGAGTCAGGATATCTCTACTTTGATTTTTATCACTTTTTCTTTTTTTTTCTTTTTTTTAATCTCTTGCATGTTTCCTGTCTGGCAGGAAGTACCCCTTTAACAAACCATACTACGGTCAGAGTTACATGTTTGATTTGAGTCGTCCTGACTTTGAACAATTGCTGTCTCACCAAGTGAGCAATAGGCATGTGCTGATAGGTTGATCTGATGATGGGAAAGGTACCATTTCATCACGACTCGGTAGACTTCAGTAACGGCTAGGCAGAGTTCATGTCCTGATGATGGAAAAACCTAAATATGCTGGTTGGCATGTTGTCCGCTGAGGCAGGTTTTGCAGCCTGTGAGCTGTTTCTGTGGTGACATTCAGTTTAGCCACGCATACTAAGGAATCTATACAGATTTGTCACAAGATGATTTGACGATGCATACATATGAATACATTATCTGGAATACTATGTGCATGTAAACGCGCTCAGTATGTCCAAACACTATCATCTTTATGGATACAATGTGTTTTTCCATTCATTTTTATCGTGCGTCTTCCCTCAAGAGGCGTGAATTTACTATTTATATTTAAATGCTTGTACACATGCATTTATCGCATGAAAATTGATAAAGCCTTTTTATTTGAATGAATATTGCACAAATGATTCCTTGAAAATTGCTGCTATTAGCGTTGTAAATTTACCTGTAAATGGATCAATTGATTTATCTAACACTCTATCTCTTACTGTATACTAGATTGGAATTCAATAGTTTTGTTTTTTAATCCCAGACGGAGTCACTTGAACTAAAGTCAGCGCTTTGGTTCACTGGCCGGTATATATTTTAATTGAAGCCGTACAATTCCTAATAATGGGGCACTTTGTCATGTGAGCCTTGAGGATGTGGGAGTAAAGGTAGGAATATTTTAATGGGTGAAAAATCACTCCTACATAGATTTTATTTTTTTTTTATTTTTTTATTTTTTTGTGTGAGGAAACTAATGATGTTGGAGTTGCATTAAAGTATGAGACGAGGAGACAATATATCACCATAGTCGAGTCATTGTCTGTGTATTTATTATCTGGCCTGAAATCCCAGGACCCTGGAGTCCTCTTATTGGTTGGTTGGTTAGTTACTATAGCTGGCTGTCTGGTATGTTATTGGTTGGCAAGTTGTGAAGTGGTCCGTAGGTTGGACTCTTGTTGGGTTGGTTGGTTGTTGTAATATTGTGGTTTATAACAGTTATGTGGTAATGAAGAAAGGGGGTAACGTTTTCTCGCGTGTTTTTCTCCGTGTGTAGCGTGTGTGAATGTTGGGTGGACCTGGCTTTGATTCACTCGTGTCCATGAGTTCTTGCCGGGATGGGAAATGACCACCAGCTGCCGCTTTACTTATTATGCTCAGTGGTTCAGCTGAGAGCAGCGAAACTTCTCCTTCCCTGCTCTCTTTATAAATGTAAAGTTCCACTCTGTGGCTGGTGTTCTTTCCCATCCGAGTCTTTGCTCGGGGCACTGTTAGAGGGGTTTGAGATCACTTCAGGCTTCCCTTTTATGTTATTGTGCCTCATAAATCATGTGACCATGTATCTTCCACACACGCTGTTTTCATATCAACGCTTCAATTTATTTGCACAGAAGTCTCCAGATGGGATGGAAGAGTTCATTTCTGGAATATGTGTATATGAAGAAAATACAACCAGATTTCTTTTTTTCTTTTTTTTGTGGATTCAGTGTTCTCAAGTTAACTGTTGTTCTTCAAATTATACTGAAATCTGATCTGAATTCAGTCTTTTGAGTTTTAGGAGCAATACTCTTAAGCTCTATTCCTCCACATGTCAGCAGAGCTAAGCTCAAACACAGTGGTAATAAGCGACTTTCTCTTTTCTTCGAGCGCACATCCTCCTCTAGTAATGCTCCACACAGTTTGCAGCAACATCAGTCCATTACTTTTACAGATGAAGTTTGACATTAGATAGAAAAACACGCAGCTCATGGGCACGTGATCCACAGAGCAACACAAGCCCAGTTTCAGAGAAAACTAGCATAGCTGTTTTTCTCAGAATGGACTACTGTTGTAACTTTATTTCAGTGGTCTCTCATCTCTGCTTTGCTTCAATCTCTGGGGAGGTTGGAGCAAAGCCAGAAGTGTTATTTATGTGACTGAGTCAACCATAAGAACCACATTCAGTTCTATTTTTATTGATTTGTGTCCAAGCATATTCAGACTGCGAATGGATCTGTAAGAGTCTTCAGCCCCTCAGAATGTTTCTTTTAGTTTTGTTTGTTCGTCTTAAGTGCTAATGTTTTTTTGCTCAGAGTTGGCCCAATAGTTTTGTCGCATTTCCTGTACTTCTCTGTTAACTATGGGATCACTGGTCTGGAGCAACATGTCCCCTGCCTTAATGTGGCCTTAAACCTGGAGCCAGGAACGATCCCAGCTCTCTTCACTAAACATGCCGTACTACAAACACTGTCATTCCAAAACCATAAAAACCCGTTCTGTTTTATCAATTAAAATGACATGAAGATGTTCCTTTTTTAGAACAGAGTATAAACACTGTTTAGTAGTAGGTCATTTGGTTGAAGATGCGGTCAGGTTTTAAAGACATCAAAGGGATTTTGGAATAAGACTTTCACTGATTTCACCTTCTGTATTACTGCCTCAGAGGAGGGAGGGTCATTGTGGTGCCCCCTGGTGGCTGCTGTCACACCTTAGTCAGAAAAGTCCTGACTTCCACACAGGGAATTTTATATACAACCTACACAACTACAGCTGCACCAGAAAATCACCAAAATCAGTGAGTCTACAACCCACCACTGCCCGACAGCGGCATGCCTGACGGCTTCTGCCTACCTGGCTTCATGACGTCAGCCAGAGGTCTGAAGTTGTGTTCTGTCTGAAACATTTAACCTGCAGAAAAGTGGTTAGCTTGATTTTCGTATTTGCCAGGCACTAAAACATATTTTCCTGCCTTTGGTAGTGAGTGTTCACCTTTTTTACTACCTCTTCCTCGCCTGTCCAGTGTTCTGCCAACTTCTTCCCTGAGGCCTTTCAGCTGAAGACTTGCTTCACTACTGAACTGACTGTATCCAGTTCTCGTTCTGTGTGTTCACAAATATTAGAATAAATACCACACAAACAAGCAATATGAGGCCGTCAGGTGATGCAATGCAGCCTTGTTGCAGGTGCACAGCCTTTTATTTAATAATCTTTCTGTTATTTGCAGTTCTTGGCTGAACATTGCTACTATCTGGATCTGCTTTCCAGGAAACTTCAGATACAGCTGCTCCTCTTGGTGCATTTTAAAGGCAGTTGGTATGTTGCATTAAAATTTCCTAGCTACCAGCAGCCATATTTAACTGAGCTGTGTAATATTAGAAAGCTAATAGGATCTCAAGGAGAGGGCTTGGTGCTTGCTAAGTCAGTGAGTTTTACCATATTACTCCTGCAAAAAAAAGCCCCTCCAGTCCCTGTAACCTTTCACACAATCAACTGAAGGAAATGCTTAATAATCCAACATAGATTTAATGTGGCCTCGACAGTATTACTACATCATCTTAAGTAATCATCAGTTCTGTTTGTTGCTACCATTGATTCTGTGGAGCGAGTTTGTCTTGATGTGTCATTTGTATGTGTGAGTGCACCTTTGGAGTGGTTGTTCTATGTATGTATGTGTATATATGCGCATATTAAGACTTATAAAAAGACAAATCTGAGCACAAGTTTGGGTTTTGATTAATTTAATTGTTTTATGTAATTCTATGCTGCAATCCAAAGAATAAACATGTATTATAATACATTTATAATTTTCATTTTTTATCATCTGAACAGTAATCTGGTTAGAAAAAAAAAAAAAAAAGGAAGATTAACCAAATAGTTGTTCTTTATTTGTACACAACTGATTTAATGTGTAAAGAAAAGTGCAGAGTCGTGGGAAACCGATGCAGCATATGTAGTGTTACAAGTTTCACTTGTCCAAAAAACGGAAAAATTGAGGTAAAGTGCAAACTGATAGCTATTTTGTTGATGTACTGGTGAACTATACAGAAGACATTTTTAATGAGGTGAGCCAACTTGGGTTACTTGCATAACCTTGTTCTCTTTGTAGCATGAGTGAGTGTCTCACATTGGGAACTGTGTCCTCATCAGAAGCTCCTGTTCTGACAGCCAGGATTAGCTGGAACAAAGCATGTCCGTGTCACGGAGGCTGGAGACACTCTCCCTATAAAAGGCTTGACCCTACGCTGCCAGGCATTCAAAAATGCTCACCAGCCAGGGGGAGGCCCTGGCAGAATGCAACCCAGTTCTGCTCTATTGACTTAAAAATTTACTATACTGTTGGAACAAAACAATCCCAAATCAAGGTCCACTAACTAACTTTTTGGAAAAAGCTAGTAAGTGGACCTTGATTTGGGTTTGATTTAGCAAATGAATTTAAATTACTATTTCCAAGGTCAAGAAGGAACTTTGGTTTTATAGTACTGTACTTTTAACATTACATACAAGAACAGTGGGATAACTAATATGGATTCTTAGGTTTTAAATAAAGACATTTTCTAAATCTGCTTCTCACACATTTACTGAAAGACTGAGCAGGAGAAAAAGAGAGATGATGATTTTTCTCATGGTTTGGGGGTCTTTAGACACAGGTTGAAAAGACAAGAACATTTTGCATAATATGGGAACTTTAACTCTTTGATTTGAAAATATGTTTCCAGCTGACAGACAGACACAGGTTTCTGCCTGAAGTGAAACCTGGGGCACATTCAGTCTGAAAGCGGTATGCACCGCTTTGCTGTGGTTTTCTGGATTGAAACGGTGTACAACGGCCTTTGAGGTACGCCGTTTCTCATTTGGTGGGAGTGTCAGAGGTGTAACACTATCAGCAGTTACGTTTATTTTAACATTGCAAGATTTCGGCTGGGCTGAATGCGCCCTGCTCTTCAACCTTAAGCCGCTTGAAGTTCTCACGGTCTTCAGTGAAAGAAGCATGCTCAAGAATTAACTTCAATTCACAGCTCCAGCCATTTCTTTACACACTGACATACAGACAAAACAAATCAAGACACACTGCATGGACTCTGATCAGTTTTTATTCCCTTGTAAATAGAATATCAATAAAAACACACCTTAAAAACAACAAATAAGGTTTATCCAACAGATGAAAAAGTAACAAAAGGCATATGTAGATTTTCTACATTGTTACAGAACAGTCTACCGTCCAAAAAAGGCACTAAATCTTGAAATAGAAAAGAACGGGAGGGGATAAAAATCTGACAACAAACGTCCTGCTGAGGTTTGATATTTTTCATTCTATAGAGAATTATTGAAGAGCTTATTGCCAAAATGAAATGGTAACCACTCAGAAGTAAAAAAACAGTTTACATGACTGATAAAATGTTTGAACCAGATGTTCATTTTGAGTAGTATTTACAGTCATTGGCTGATTAGAGGAGAACATTACGAATGGAACATCTACAGTTTATGTTGAATGCATTAATGTACTTTTTTCACCAAAATTAAAACTGCATTTTACAATATAACTCTTCAAACGTCATACTGCATCTCGTGTATTCACAATATTGACTAAGGTAAGAGACACACAACAGGAGCATTAAGTCCTAAGGCATGACATACTGACTGAAACCACTCTGATATCAGATCCCCTCTGCTTTCTCTTTGTTTACACAGCAGACCAGACCTCAGATCAAGATCCTCTACAACCTCGTTAACACCCTTATCAACATGCATCCTAATTTTGTCATACTGACAGCCAATTGTCGATGGAAGAGTCCACAATACAAACAGTATTGTGAAGACATTTACTGTACGGTCTGTGATAAGGGATAGGAGTACTGGCAGAGGCAGCTGGGTTTGGCGGGAGAAAGACAAATGTGATCAAGATATAGTCAATGCCAAAGGTGCATGTACTCTACAGGTATTACAGGTGCAAAACAAGATCTAATCTGACACATCACCTTTGTTCCTGTAAAGAAACCATTAAAGGAAGCTCATCTTTTAAAAAAAAAAAAAAACAACAACAAAAAACAGTACAGCAAGGCAACAGAGGACTGAAGGCAGATGGTAAAACATGCTGCACGTGGATGTAACTGGAAGAGCAAGGGCTTTCTATGTCATGATAACTTTGACGTATTATGCATTTCAAGTTGATTATAATATGAACACACACTTTCTGGCATTCTGATTTCTGGAAATAAAAAAAATACATGGTCAATTTAGTGTCAAAAACTGAAAGCAAAATGAGATGTATTTGAGAGAACAAGGCCGACCAAAAGGAATGAAATCTGTAAACACGAAACAAGATAAAAGATTGCCGTTGTGAAATCAGTTGTTCTTTAACACTGCAGCGTGTCCTAGTGGCCCTTCACAAGACAATCGACAAAGTTCACCCCAGACCCATCCAATCAGAGTGGTTTGTAGTTTATCTAGTTGACTTGGAAATGGCATCTTAACAAGCTTGACTGGGGTGAAAAGGAGCATTTGTCAATCACCTGATGAGAAGGTGTTCTCTATGTTTAAACAGGGCCACAATGCTGTTTCTGGTCATTGTTTTTGGTTTCTCATTTTAATTATAGTGTTGATCTCTTTTTCCTTTCTACTTTCAGACATTTTGGCTCTAAAATGACTAAAAATGACACTAATAAACCACTTTCACTTCACGTCAATTTGCTGCTTTAGAACTCGAAAAGAACATCTTCATGAGAAGACCCTAAAGGCAGCAACTGAAACGATTTAAACCCCTGAAATAATCTCAAAACAGCATGTTGTCTTAAATGAATCCACAGATTCACTTCATAAAGGCTTCTGCTTAGCAGATTTCAAAAAAAAAAAAAAAAAAAAAATTCTAACCCTTAGTTGGGATAGTATTTTTTTTTTTTTATATATTTTGGTGTAAATACTTCAAGCAAATGACAAACTACTTAGTTGACTATGACGCCTTTGAATTTTTTTTTTAACACTTTAAGCAAAAACATCCAGGACAGCTCTGCTGCCGTTAGAGATATTCATCACAAAACTTAAATTCTCCGAAGGTCTGAAACCAACACTTAGGATGGGGAGGCGTATTTTATTATCTTGTATAAGCATTTCATGGAGCTTATGAATGAAAATATTTATTTGGAGTGGAATTTCCCTTTACTTTCAAACTTAATATTTATTGGCTCTGGTTTGAGAAGGAATTTCCCTTTTTTTAAAAAGGACACTGACATTTCTGTTGGCCCACATCAGCCAGTGAACAATCTTTACAGCCTCACAGTTTTCCGCCAGTCTCCTCTGAATAAATCAGCTCTATTGTTATTCCCCTCTTGGCTTTCTAAACTTTTATTCACATTGAAGCAGCTGTGGAGGAACCTGCGGGGTGTAGCTTATAGCTGAGGGGGGTGGGAGGTGTAAAGTGAGGTATTTGTGTCGAGTTTTTAACTCTGAACTAGTAGCTTAGCCTGTAAAGCACCTGGTGAGGAACAATGATGAACTGGTTTGAATGAAGCCACTTTAGTGTTGGCTGTTACAGAACATCATGTGTTTAGCTTTGCTGCATTTGTTCTGGTACAGTGATGTATGTACAGCCAGTGTAGAAGTCCTTTTTCATGCACTGATCCTGTGTTAGTACACTGCAAAAAATAAGGCACTTCAACTTAAAATAAAACTATACATTTCATGTGTTGAACAAAAAACTATTATTCTGAACGGCTGGTTCACCTTATATGTGATACACCAAACTCCAGTAGTATTTATTGAAGTGTTAAGTGTCAGTTGCTAATATGTCACTAAAAGTAAAATATAAGCTAACTTATGCAAACAAAAGAGGTGGATAAGACATTCAATGTCCGCTACTCTTAAACACTTCACTTCTCAAAATATTGGTCAGCTACTGTAAATACTAACTTTCAATATTGTTCATATTTTGTTTTAATTTAGAACCTGATCAATTAAAGCTGTGCCAACCAATTACTATGACTATGTGTAATGTGAAATGTGTCACTTATAGTGGCAACACACAGACAATAATCACCCAACTCTGTGGTTCCCCTCATCATTTTAGCCTCTTTTAGCTCAATGTTTTGTTTTTTTAGCCCACAAACTACTACTACTTTATACTACCTGCACCAGCACATAAAACAGCAGATAAATTAGCAACTAGATAGTGATTATAGCGGAAAATTTAGCAGCTGAAGAGCCAGACATTTTCCTTTGGAGCTGGTAAAAACCAAAACAGAGCATTTTGGGCACTTTGTGTCTGCTGGATGTGGCAGCTGCTTGCCAGGGCATTAGCCATAGCAGCTTTATAAAAGGTAAAGATATGTCAGGGCTGTGTTTACAGCTTGTTGTGCTGCCCCCAAGGGACCAAAAAGTAAATGTGTGCTGCTTGATGCACACATCTCAAACTTTACCCAAAGTGTTTTGGAAAAACTAGTGAATTGGCACTTGATAAGATGATGATGTATGACTTAATAACATGTTCCCTAAAATTGAAAGAAATTGTGGCTATTTTAAAACAAAATTTATGTTTCTCATCCAAGCAGTTCTCAGTCTATCGTTAAGTATCGTCTGTCCAAAAGGCTAAAGAAAGGCTTTTTACTAATTCCTTGAGCGGATGGAGATTCACATAGATGCAGAAAAAGACTTCTACTATGGCCGTACTGGGAGGAATATTTCTTGATTTGACTAGTTTTATCAAATATTTATTTTTCTTTTAAAGAACACTTCTTGTTGTGGTTGTTTCTAGAGAAAGCAACTCACTCACTAAAACGTTAAAACTTTTAGCTTTCTGAGGAACACATCTGCTCCCAAAATATTTCTCTCTCTTCTTACTGCTTTCTCTGGTCTGTCATTCATACTGATCAATAAAATGTTTAAACAGCAGGGACTTTAAGCACCATGATATTGATCCAATAAAGTGTCATTTAAAATGAAAATACCATTTAAACATGATAGTGTGTGTGTTTAGAACACATGGCATATCGAGCACAAATAATGATATACCTAAAAAGGAAATGCACTTTCTTTGCAATAATTCGACACATCTGATGCATCTTTGATATCATTTCAAATACATAGTTCCATCCATGCCTATAATCCACTCAGAAAGTATACAATAAAACTTTACACTTTGGCTAATGCTTCACTCACCTTTCACCAACAAGAAACACTCTTTCTCTCATTTGAAGCTAATACGTCTAGATACTGTAAATAGAAATGGATCAGGGTGTATATATATATATATATATATATACCTCCAGTTTATATAATATCCTTTATATTACGTATGTGTGTTTATGCATACACACACACACACGTGTGGTATATGTCTACTATTCACTTTACATTTTAATCTGTAGTATCTAAACAGTTATATTACACTGTTACAGACCTCCCAACTAACTGATCTGTACTGGTTACCGATCATCTCACAGTGATTCATTCTGCCTGATCACCCATTGGGTAAGTGGACAATAATACTCGGTCACCTGGACTTCCGGGTTTCGAGTTTTTATACAAATCTGTCAACAGTTTCGGCTTCCTTCAACATTTATCTATTGAGTAACTACTTTTTCTAGTTACTTGCTATTAAGATTGAAGCAAAGAGAGGACATAAGGATTTTAAATCAACCTTTTTGTAGTGGAGTTGTTGTTTTTTTTAAATTAGAAGCAACTGAATACCTAATTGTGAAATATGACCAAATACTGTTGGTATCTCAATACAGCTGAATTTATAGCATTTAAGTATTTTATCTGGACACCACCTGTTTATGGGGTTTAAACTCCTCTGTAATTTCAAGTTGTACAATAAAAAAAACACTTAACAGAAAGTGTTCAATGTTGTAAAAACTCTATTCAAGTTGCTCAAATTCATGAATTTTCTGAAATAAAACTTCAAGTGAATTGGTGAAATTCAGACACCAAAATTCATGAGGAAAACTAACTTTGAGTATTGTGGATACCAAGCAGTGTTGCCAACTCCTCAGTAAGAAAAGTAGCTATTGGCGTGCTAAAGGTCGCTAGAAGTTGCTAATTGACGTGTAATTTGCATAATTCGCCAGCCGAATGATGTCATGGGAGGGACAAAAAGCCCCCCCTGCTAGAAAGCCAATTGTCTGCTTTAACAGCCAAAGCGGGAAACATTTCAGCCAATTGTGTGGTTCCACTGACATAAGAACACACTTTTTCTGAACTCATTACTACACATAAACACAATCCCAGGTTTCTGTTTAAGACTGTGGATCACCTGGTAAACCCAGCCCCTCCTTGTGCCTCAGCTGGAAGTAATGATGACTGTTAATTGTTTATTTCTTATTTTAATGATAAGGTGGTGTCAATCAGAGCTTATATTACTCCCTCTTCCTCTTACCCTGAGGTCCCTCACCGGCAACAAGAGAGTTTTAACCAGTTTTATCCCATTGACTTGTCTGAGCTTTTAAAAACAGTATCACAAATGAGAGTGTCTTCTAAGAAGGTATGTGCTCAGTCCTGGTACTCCTGGACCTTAGTGCTGCTTTTGACACCATTGATCACAACATCATGTTAGACAGACTGAGGCACTGGGTGGGGATCTCTGGTACTGCCCAAGAATGGTTTTCATCCATCATTTGAGAGGTATCTCAAATAGGAAGTTCTGTGTCTGAACAACTATGTCTCTTTGTTCTGTCCAGTTAAATATGGTGTGCCTCAGGGGTCGGCCTTAGGACCCATTTTATTTTCCTTGTATCTGCTTCCCCTTGGACATATTATCTATAAACATGGTGTTTCTTTTCATATTTACGTTGATGACACACAGATGTATCTGCCGGTCAGATCCACAGACCCTGGCATGCTGAGTTCACTTACCGCCTTTGTGAAGTAAAAAATCGGATGTCAAATAATTTCCTCCAACTGAACTCAGACAAAACTGAGATCCTAGTAATTGGGTCCCAGCAGATGGCAAAGCAAATACTGCCATCTGCTGGTTCCCTAGTGAATCATGTTAAGCCTGTTGCAAAGAATCTTGGTATCTGGTTTGATAGTAATTAAAATTTTGAGCAGCACACCACAAAGCTTGTTAAATCATGTTTTTACCAGCTTAGAAATATAGCTAAAATACGATCTGTTAACTTTTAAGGACACTGAAACCATTTTACACGCCTTCATCTCATCACACCCGGATTACTGCAACAGCCTTTTCACTTGTTTAACCCAAAAATCTACTGATCAACTCCAGACTGTCCAGAACTCAGCTGCCAGGTTTTTAACCAGAACAAAGAAATATGACCACATTACCCCTGTTTTAGCTTCATTAGACTGGCTCCCAGTATGTTTTAGAATGGACTTGATCACTTTTAAAGCTCTTCATGGCCTCTCACCTTGTTATATTTCTGACCTTTTAGTCCTATACACACCAGCACGTACCTTGAGATCCTCAGGCAGAGGTCTGCTGTCTGTCCAGAGTCTCGACTGAAAACTAAAGGGCCCCAAAGCTCTGGAACAGCCTGCCCGAGGAGATCAGGTCGGCTGAGTCAGTGAACTCTTTTAAGTCCCTTCTTAAAACATACTTTTATAGGAGAGCCTTTCCCGATTTTATTTGATTCTGGTTTTTTTTACATATTTTACATTTATTTTAAACGTGTATTCTATTCTAAGTGTTTTCTTGTTTTTAGCATGTAATTGTTTTTATGTGTTTTATTGTTTTTACACTTGTGAAAGCACTTTGTAACTGGTTTTTGAAAAGTGCTCTATAAATAAAGATTATTATTATTATTATTATAATAATAATATGGGCATGCTTGGTAGTAGTGTTGCATGCGACGTAGGACCGGTCGGGAAAACCGCTTTTTAAACCTTATTTTTGGGCTAAGTCATCAAACTTTTTCAGCGATTTTTATTAGTTTTTACTGCTGATTCTATTCATGTAGTTTTTATGTCCCGGTGACCAGTAAAAGTGCAGATCTCTCTGGCTCTCTCCCCATTCATTCAGATAGGAGCCTGGTCTTGTTAGTCCGAAATAGCTGCCCAGAGGCGTTCCCAAAATAGCTGCGGAGTGGCATGAGTTGCATATAAGGACTTTGATTTTTTTTTAAAAACACCCTAAATATGTTTAGAACCCAAAATGGCTGAGGAGTGGCATGAGTTGCATATAAGGACTTTGATTTTTTTTTTTTTTTAACGGTTTTTTGAAATAAAGTCGCTAAGGGTGTCTGAAAAGTCACTAAATATAGTGACAAACTCGCTAAGTTGGCAACACTGACACCCAGGATAAGCAGCGAGGCTGTGATGGAATAGATCAGACCTCTGGCCTATCAGGTTAGAGGTCTGTCATGTGATCCAAGAAAGACATTCAAATGAGCGACTAAAAACCCTGCACAGTTAAACAACAACAACAAAAAACCACATGAGCTGTGTTATTGAAACTGGAGAAGCTGCAGTGAGCTACTGTAAATTTCAAAGAGGGGGGACCACACACATTGACAGAGATTGTTTTCAAATCAGGTATTTTGATTCTCTCCATTCAGTGGTATTTAAATTAAGTGTTCAGTTGTGGTAAAATTTCACAATGAGGTATTCAGTTGCTCACAAAAATCTAATCATTCCTGCCTTTCTTTGCTTCCATATTCTGAGCTTGTTTTACCAGGGCAGGAGGTGGAGAAGTGGGTCATTCTTTTTCTATTTTTTACATTTTCAAATCATCTTAGACTCAGAGAAATATTACCAACAAGCTGTGACCTCGATGAAACTAAGCTTATTTTGCTGTTCTTCTCAATGAAAGGAATCAACAGCAAACATCTAAAATATAATCAACTGTGATGAAAGGAGTATATACATACAATATATATACACACAAACATATAGAAATTAGAACATAATAGTTAATTAAAATGAACTTAACTGTCAAATTCATGTATTTATCTTTTGAGGCTGTTCAGTTGTGTTGTGATCACAGTGCAAGACCCTGAAACTATTTGAACCCCGTGTCAAATACAGTGTTGTCCTGCTGTGAAAAATGCAGTTTCCAAAGATTTCTGCATAATGCATTGTGTCCTGTTAGACCGTCCTCTATGGAAGATTTAAAATGCCTAAATAAAAACAAATCAACAAATAAAGTGAAAAACTATTATGTATTTTCTTTTATGTATGTATTTACTGTGCGATAACGGATTCACTTTCTTTGATTTGTTTTGATTTAGGCTAGAGATGCACTAAATGTTTGGCCACCAAAATTAATCGGCCGAAAATGCTATTTTTTAATAAGTCAAAAGACGTTGACATGTCGGCAGTGTGGAAGCATTTTAAAGTGTCTGGGAATGACACAAAAGTCGCCGTTTGCAGACACTGTTCTGCTGAATTGTCTCCATGCACATCCACTCCATCTGTGGCTGACTTCTTAGAAAAGGCAAAAAACGGTCTGACCCGCTTTGAGTGTTTCGGTCACTCGTTTCTGAGAAGGCAATTCAGGTAGCCACACCTACATTTGGAGTGCACACGTATTCAAGCCTTTATGGTAAATCCACTGAAACGGATCAGTATGAGCTGACAGTGTGTCCTGTCATTTTCTATCTTTACAAAGACAAGTGTTGCAGTATGAGAGCCCTACCTGAAGAGAGGCCATGAAGTCTTCATGTTCGCGATACAAGAACCACATACAACATTGTTTATCAAATTGGGTCGGACTTGATGAATTTAGCGCAAGGATACACATGTGACAATGTTGGTTTTCAAAATAAGGTGTCTATACAGTATGGAAGTGAGATTAATTGGATTATATTCACAGAAAGTATAAAACATATTACCAGTGTCTGTTAAAAGTAAATGGACACATGTAATTTACTTTATAGGACTCACCAAATCCTGTGGGATATGCAATGGTAAATTAAGTTAAGTTAAATGGCAAATTAAACGGAAATAAATTTGAAAAACCTTGTTCGGTATGGTATGATATGGTATAAAGTTTTTCATGATATTCGGCTTCAGCCATAAATTTTCATTTCGTTCCATCCCTAATTTAGGTATTTTAAATCTTCCACAGACTGCTGGGGAGCACTTAAAAATAAACATAACAGTTTATCATTATTGTTAGCATAATATAATAGTAATGCCTATAAGAGCGTAGCAGAGCAGGTTGGTGGTTGGAGGTAGGGTTGGGAGGTATCTCAGGGTTGGAGTATACACGACGTTTGGTCTTTTTTTTTTCGCTTATTACATTCCTATAAAATCTGCTTGCATATTAACACACCTCTGATCCTGTTCCATTCATCACTCCGAAAGCTCCGATATCCACCACACCCTTCAGTCATCCTCCAGCGTTTCCGTCTTGATGTCGTTACCCATGCTGCATCTTGTCCCATCAACCTGATTGGCTAGGGCTTGGTTGCTGTGATGGACAGCAGCCTTCTCCAAACCGATTGGATCCTGGGGCTCAATGGTGGGTTCGTCCTGGAGGGAGGGGGAAGGGGGAGACCAGGACACACCTGTCAATCTGGAACCTTCCACCTGAGGGCCCGCCCCCGACACAAGGGAGCGGCCGATCAGAGAAGTGCCCCTCTGTCCAGACATGCCTCCTCTAGCCAGGGCGGAAAACCAGCTGGGGAGCAGCGTGGGAACCTGAGTGAGGACAGGAGGAATGAAGGAAACGATTAGTAGACGTTTGGCTCAATCTGGATTTTCTCCTGTAAATCTGCCCTCGTCTCTTCATCTGAAAGCCAAAGCTCTTTTATAAATGCAGTTACAGTGAGGAGGCAGTGCGTCTGTAGTCAGGCTGTACCTGGGTTGGAGAGGACAGGTCAGCTCGACTGAAACCAAACTGCCTCGCTGAAGCTCTCTTGTCAAATAAGGACACCTCACAACCCTGTGGCAGAGCAGCACAGAGGTTACACAATAACCAGGTCATTTGACGGTCACAAGAATAGTGTCATAATACTGTGACCTCTGAGTTATTTATAATCTCAGCAATGTAGAAATGTATGCTGACCACACAGAAAGCCTCTGTAAACATCAGATGTGTGACTAAATGAAAATTTGACCAGTTACACGAACAGGAGCCAATACAAACTTTTGTAATGTTTCACACACTGTTTAACTTTTCTGACCAAATGTTTACCGAGCCCCACTGTCCCACACATTCATACCTCTGAGCTGCTCAGTGCAAACACCGTCATCCTCTGTTGTCACTGGACAGCTCTGTTAGAGGCTTTGTCTGTTACTGAGCAGTTATAACTCATTTACTGTCCGCATCTAGTTCACCTGGTCAGGGAAGTCGTTGCCATCCACCTCGTCGCTGTTGGACTGACCTCCTGGACTCTGAACCTCAATGCCGTGGCTCTCCAAGATGGCTGCTTCTTCAAAAAGACAAACCTCATCATAGCATATCGACCTCAAACAACAACACACTCAGATGCAAGTCAACAGTGAGTGTTGGCTTGCATCATCCTTCATCCAAGTGAGAATGACGGACGTGAGAAGCTGCTCTTTTAGAGCAGAGCAACACCCTGCTACTACGGCTGGTTAAAAACATAACCAATCATACAACTGCTAAAGGAAGAATTTCCGAGTGTTTGTGACGAGCAGGATGGCATCTAAGTGTTGGCTGAATGATACAGCGAGCAAGGAACAAGGATGTGTACTACAGAGTAAAAGCTCCTTTATGTGTGTACTGATTCATTTAGAGACTGTTTGACATTCTAGCAGAGCACACGGGGATATAAGGACAGTCTCGCTTCCACTGTCTGCCATGACTGCTTGACTGTAAGACTACTCATGAAGAAGAAGCATTCATGCAAGCAGCGGAAAGTAATGGAGAAAGAGGCTAACAGCAGAACCTTTCTTTGTTTTTACAAGTTTTGTACGCTATTTAATTACTAAATACACTTTTGAGAGGTTTTGAGGCGAGAGATCAACTGTGTAGCATTTGAGTATTGGCAGTTTTACGAACGTTGAATCGAAAATGTGCTCAAATGTTTTCAGGGTTGAGAAGCTCCACAAGCGGCGGTGGGTTTAGTGGTCAGCAGGCGGCCAGTCCCGCCCCCAGAGCCCAGCAACAACAGAGCAGCAGAGACAGAGGAAATGCCACAACTGAAAGATGGTTTCAATGTTACACAGGGCAGCTCCGCTTTAATCTTGAGAAGCTGCAGAGCTGCAGTCTCTATTCATTCAACTTACACTATACATTTCCAGAGTAATAAACTCTCTCTCTCACACAGAGAGTTTTGCGTGTATGCCGTGCTGCCGACAACTGCATGCACGTCAAGTAGCCGGCTGTTTAAAAACGATAAAATATTCTTTGTGTGGTTCATCAACGGTGATAAATTATCCGAAAGTCCCACGAGGTGCGAACAACTCGAAGACACGAACACAAACACGAAGATGGGGCTCCGTCTCTTCAGCAAGCGTTCCTCCGCTGCCACTGCACACACGCTACGCCTACACATGCGCACTGACGACCCAGGGTTAGGCTTACAATTTTGGATTTATTTACGCACTTTAAAAACATTTATTGAATGTTTTATTCTTTTTACATATTTATTTACAGCATTAAACGTGTAAATGTATATTGCAATAGGCTGTATATTAACTTATTGAGAGAAAACTGGTAGTTCTATGTAAAATCAGACATTGAGTACATGTCGCCAAAATGGCATGATCCTTGTTTCGCTGCGAAGCTTCGACTGTGAGATTGACAGTCGAATCAGGCTCCGCCCATTGAAGCATCGAATCTTCGACTACTGGGGTCAGCCCTAATAATAATTATCCAATAATATCAAATACACATCATTCATTTGATCTAGCTCCGACTGTCGGCTTATGCGCTTTTATTTTGAAGGCAGCAACGTAAGGAAAACGACAACACGGTGCAGGATGAGAGAAGTTAGCAGACAGAGAGCGATGGACTTCACATGACAGGATTCACAACTTGGATTAATTTTTATGAAAAGCTGTTTTGATTCTTTTGATTGGTGGACCCTTACAGACTAAAGGAACGAACACATTCGGATTTAACGAGCGGACTTCAGGAGCGCTTCAAAAGTAACGCAAGTCGGCACTTTTCTTTTCATCTCTTGTACCGTGCAGGTTACACCAGTAAATCTATAAGAATTATACTTTGAGGCTTGTTGTTTCATAATATAATAGTAATGCCTATAAGTTCATCAAATGAACTTAACAATTGAATTGTGGAGAATCTAACCGATCTAACTATGTGTAGCATGTTCATACTGACATATTGATCATATGTTTAAACATTAATATTTGTTTTAACCATCTAAGCAGCTTAGAAGCAGATAAAGCAGGCGACTACACAGGGTTTAAGAGGTTTTATACATCCAAAGAACTTCTATAAAAAACAGACCAGGCGTTTAATAGAGACCTGTGTTTATTTGTCAAAATAAGTTCCCACACCAGGCCAGTAAATGGGGTAGGTGGCTATTTGGGACTTGACTATTAATTGAAGTTTTACAGTCGTTCCAAAGCATCTTTATTGAGAAGTTAAAAGTTTTAAAGTTAAAACCTACTTGGCAATAAATCAGATTAAGAGCTTATTGTTTTGGGTGATAAAGCCTGGCTGTTATCTTGGAGGAGCCTCTCCATAGTTCTTTATATTCTTTTAGTTGTGTTAGCAAACAACTGAAGTGCAATCATAAATCAGTGAATTATAGGAGTATCCTACGCTGTCTTGTCTTCTTCCCTGGTTTCCCCCTGACGTTGATACTGGTGTTCATTCTGAATAGTAAACCTTGTTCACTTAATGGTAACGTTAGCTAGATAGGCTGTGTGTTTAATTCGTTAAATGGTTTAATTCGGGTTATGGTTAGGGTGTGACAAATTTAATCGTGACTAGTCGACTAATAAATTACTGAGAGGTAGATATTACCAATGTTAGCGCGCCTCTTGATGTCTTTGCGGCGGTTGGCAAACCAGTTGTAGACCTTCAGAGATGTTACCCTCTCCAAATCAGACAGCTTCTTTCCTGTAACACACACAGAACACACACACTAATCACATATTTTGCTTCTCTGTCCTCTACTCCTTCATTTGTCTCCCTGTGGTTGTTTTTGAAGGCTCATTCACACATATTTAGTTAAATTGGTCAGAAAGTATCTTCGAAGTAATACAAAGTTATGTATTATGTTAGTTATGGTAGGACTGCTTTTAGACACATTCATTTTTTTAATATGCAACATATTTAAGTTGTCAAATGAAACCAGACCCTATTCTCCACATGGATTCAACCATATGCCTACTTTGCAGTTGTGAGGCAAGTGGCTAAAAGAGTATTTTCTTAATTAAATGAAAGTTTTTTTTACAATTTAATTTAATAATGTATTACAGATTATCTTAATTAATTCCTGTTGGAACCTACCGGGTTTCTGAATAACAGCATTACAGGCGGTGGCTATCTCCTCTCTCTTCGCTTCATCAGGGTACTGGTTATCACTGAAGAAGCTGTGCAGATGCAGACACACACACCATTCATTGTTCTAATTACAAAGCCCATTAAACGTCACGCTTTACCTTTTCAGCCAATTCACTCCTCCACCTTTTCATTTTCTTGCCATTAACTCCTCCCCCGACATCCCACCACCTCCTCCTCACCTCTCCATAACAGCCAGACACTCCTTCCTCCAGGTGAACCTGCTCCCTCGCCGCAGACGGAAGCCCCCAGGGGCAGAGCCAAATGGAGGCGGGGCTTGGTGCCAATCCATCACATCCTCCAGAGCCAATGGGGCGGCTCGCATGGCCAGAGTGGCACCTGAAGTCAGAAACCCCAGACAGCTTTACTAATAGCTTATTTTCACTTCAGTATGTCACACAGCGTGAGGCTCCTGCTGACAGTTCCTCGGCTGAAGACTTATTCACAAGCGCTTTCACTGGTTCTCCACCTAAGAATATATCTCAAATATAATAATGAAAAGAACGGGCTGATTGTCCATCGTAAACCATGCTTTTAACAGATAACTTGCACTTCTGTGATGTTGTAGTAGTGATTGTCCCCCTAAGTCCAAATGGCCTGATTTTTGCACAGTCAGCGTTAAGAAACTCCAGGTGTTACTGAAGTCAGCACTGCCAGTCATGCATTCAGTGTAGCTGACTGGTTATTGAAAAACATATAACACCTTTTATTTGACAGTATTTTCTCACAAGTGGAACAGGTTGTGTAAGAGATTAGGCCTGAGAGGGGTGTTACCAGGGTTGGTCTTTTCTAGCTGGTACCAGCGGAAGAAGGCTCGTTTCTTCTGCTCGCTGAGGTCTGATCCCTGCTGTAGGAGCCAGTGGGAGATCCGACTCTGACTGATCCCTGGAGGAAGAGGAACGGAGTGAGATCTGCATCGTCAGTAGGCTAAGTGCTTGCTGGCATACCAGCTCTTCCTGAGGTTGATTTGGTGGGACTGGTTGAAATGCAGATGAAGATGATACTCACCCGTTACCTGAGCGACCACAGCCTGAGAGATCCGCCTGTTCGCCAGGAAGGACTTAATCTCCTCTTTGATCACAGCGCTATCCCTCCTACAAGCAGAGAGGAGAATCTACAGCTTACCACAAAGACAACAAATGTTTACCTCTCCAACAGTTTGACATTACTAAACACATAAAGCACAAGCTAACACTATTACTTAAACCAGCTGTAACTCTGCAATCCACACATACACCAATGGCAGTAGCTTTTATTGATGAATATGTGCAGGAATCAGAGGCCAGAGCCTGCTGTAATATTTGCTGCTCTCTTTCTGGCTGGATTTCATCTTCACACACCCTCAAATCAATACTGCTCTGATTGCTGCTGTCTGACTGCAGACAGATGAGAGGCACTTGTGTTTGTGGGTGTGTGTGTGTTTGTGTGTGTGTAGGATTCAATCCCTGTATTGTATTCAGTGGGAGCTACAGGCAGGCTTGTCGACCATCAGTATTAACACCTGTTCTCTAGAGCAGCGATCTACTGTATAAGTTATCAGTGGGTTTGTCACATATTCCCTTTTGATATCAACATTATCATAATTTTAAGTACTAATTATTGTCACAGCGGTACAGGACTTGGAATCCGACAGCTCTAAAACAGTTTGCAGAATGTGACTTTGCCCTGAGCACCTCTCTTTGGTACTGTCAGCAACAGGCTAATGTTTGTTGGTAGCCCGGGGCTGGCGCATAGATTCAACATTTAAGGCGTTTATTGTCAAATGCACAGAAAGACCATCAATGGCTTAGACCATGATTGAGAGATAGATACTGTAGATAGAGACAGAGATAGATAGATAAAATTAAATTTTAAGACATTAAAAACTATAAATAGAATAAACAACAATATATACAGACTATAAAAATAAAGTAAGGTGCAGCTGAGTAGGTTAAATGGAAACAAAAACCTGAGTGCAAAAGGTGAGGCTCTGTGCGTTGAGCTACAGACAGGGCAAAAGTCAATAGGAGTGATGAAGAACGGGGGAGGTGATGTTGGATGTATTGCATGCACAATGCATGTTGCTTTCATTTTGCCAACCAATACACACAAGTTAATGCTTTGTTGGCCTTTCCTCTGTTTGCAATAGATACATTATCAGTTTTTGCTAACTAGGAGCTAAAACTGGTAACGGTGGCACAACATTTTTTCTAAGCTACGGTGTCTGTGTTGTGCGTGGGGATAATTACTATATTTCTATAATAACTATTATAGCCCGACGATACGGAAGTTTTGAGGTCAATGCTGATCCATAATTGAAAGCTTCAAAAATCCAATATAATGACCGGCATTAATTTTCTTTACACAATCCATACCATAAAAATAAAAACAACATTTTTGACTAGGCTCTCTTAAGTTAGCTTAAATTAGCTTTCTTGGCCAAGAAATGTACTGTATTTTACGGATGAAAATTAAACTTACTACTACTACTCTCTGGTGGGCAAACTATAGAACGACACTGTTAAGAAAAATCTGGTCCAGTCTTACCTCATCAAGTCCTCCACCTTATCATCAACATCTATGTCCTCTTCACTGGTCTCAAACCCATAGCCTGGTGTCGTCACGCTGTCACTAACCACGCCAAGAGGAAATCTGGGCGGTGACAGCTTCCCATTGGTGACAGCAACTAGACCGTTCTGAGTTACAGCTGAAATGACGACAGGTGAGGCCACTGGAATTGGTAGAGGCGGGGAGGTGGTGTCGAAGTTGTTATTAGGGGACAGTGAGAATCGGTTGTTGGGGAAACTTGTCTGAGTGGCGGCGGAAGTCATGGAGGAAGAGGCGGCAACGGTGCTGGAAGACGAGGGAGGCATGTAGGACGGTTTATGGGTCAACTTGTGTCCATGTTTCCGGTCCAAATGGTCAAGTGTGTCCAGGGCATGGAGGACCTCCACCTGTGTGATCCCCGTCCTCCTTAGCCTCTGGAGGAGGTCGATCTGCTCAATGGTGAAGCGAGGCTCCTCACTCTGCTGGAACATCCTGGAGGGAATCATAACAAAACCATTAAAGAAAAATGAAAAGACACTCAGTAAATCAGTACATTGCACAGGAAGCAGCTGTACTTCACTTAAGTATTCCCAACTTGTAAGATGTCGCTATTAGTACCCTACATTTTGGAGGCTAATGTCATATATTTTAATTCATTACAGTTATTCAAAGCTGTAGGTAATAGTTACTATCCAGAATAGGATTTTAGATGTAAAACATCCCATAGTAGTAGTAAATAGTAAAGTACTATGATTGTATGGATTGTATTTCAGGGCTCCCTTGTAAAAGAGATTGTGTCTCAATGGGACTTCCCTGTTAAAATAAATACATTTCAGACAGCTCAACAGCTGCATGGAGCACTACACACTGCATACTATCCAACACTGTTTTTTTAATTTGATACAATTTAGAACTTTTTGCTGTAAATAATTTTAACCTAAAATATACTACTTGAAAGGTATTCTGGGAGTTTTTGACCACAAGTAGTGCTGTGGAACAATTCCTTCTTTTACTTATTAGAACAGTCTCACAAAAGTAGTCACAAACAAATGTAAAACAAAGCACAGATAAATGTAGAGTCATTTGTATCTATAAATCTGTTGCATTTAACAAATTTCAATTTAGGAGTCATATATTAGAGGCACATATAGGGCTGAGCGGTATATCGGTATATGAGGTATACGATATAATTTCAAAAGAGATAAGATTAGACAATACCGTTTATACAGATAGTTTGATGTTGAGTTAATAAATGTTTCCTAAAGTCCTGCCAGCGTTTGCTCCTCTCTCTCTCCATCACGCCCCTCCCTCTGCGTCTGCACTCAGCCGTCTAACTACAGTCTCCTAACAAGACAGAGGGAGACACTGTTAAAGCCTACGGAATTACGGGAGGTGACTTTAGACAGCCTAGCCTACTATTGATGGAGAAAGTCACCGAAGCAGACATACAGAGAGAGAGAGAGAGAGAGAGACGGTAAAGCCCATTTTCCACTGCACGGTACCAGCTCGACTCGCTTCGACTCTACTCGCCTTTCTTTTGGTTTTCCATTGTGTAAAAGTTGTACTTGTACCTGCTATCAGGTACTTTTTTTCGTATCACCTCCGTCTTACCTGTCTTTACATTCTGGGTAATGTTGAAACGTTTAAACTTAAATCAAGAGACAGCTGTTTGTGTGTCGCATTGAACTTTACGTCGCGGCAGTTGTGTGGCGTCGCTATGACGACCAGCTACATAAGGGTCTCTGTCTCTGGGTACTATCTGCAATGGAAAACGGAGGCCACAGGTGTAACACCAAAATCTGTGACCTATCAGATTCAGTGACTACACCCAAACGACGATGTTTTCCTAACCATAACCAAGTACTTTCGGTGCCCAAACCCAACCAAACTGCAACCGCTTCACATCATCAACAAAGCCTCTGGCGCTTAAAGGCATGGTAGCAAAGTTGCTTCTGAAACACTTTTTGTCATATTTGTTGAAACTGTCTTTAAACACCAATGCATATTGAAAAGTTAGGTGCTCTGAAAAAGAGAGTATAAAAACCGGCTGTCTGTAGTCCTCTCAGGGCTGCAGTAAACACGGACACTCGTTTCATTCGGACCGAATGCAATGATTGGCTGGCTGGCTGTCAATCTCCCTCGCTGCCATGGCTACCAGCCCTGCTGCTACAGGAGCTGCCCCCGTGCGCGCACCCGCTCAGCTCGCTCAGACCTGACGAGCGAAGCGGTCAGACCAGAGGTGATATCTGCGTGGCTTTTCAACGATAATGACCCACAACTGAGGAACACCAAGGGGCTGAAAAGTTGCACCGTGGTGGTTTTATTTCTGCTGGACAGGTAATCTTTATCATTTTGATGGTAATTTGTTACTTTCATCGCTAGCAAACGTAGCTACCTACTTAGCATACAGCTAACTGTTGCTACGACTGCAGGCTGGTGTAGGAGCCAGAGTAGAGACGATGAATTATAGCTAGCTGTAGGTGAGCTGGAAAACAGCAGCGTGAGCGGTGTTTTCCGACGCTAACATTAGGTTAGACAATGTAAGTGTAGACTGCGCTGGTTTAGTTATTCACCATATAGGTTTATTATACTATATTTACACCTAACTTTATGTTATATATATATTTTATTTTTATTTGGAGTCTTTCATAGCCCTGTACTTCTCACCAGTATACGCTGATCAGACCATGCTGGCTGACCTGGATCACAACCACCATGTCCACAGTCCAGCCAGGAGAAAAAAGCTTATGACACAATTCAGTATGTTGCATTATGAGTACTCCTATGCATTTTACTCAATAGATTTATAAGTGATGAATCAAAAAATATTGTAAATATTTAACAGTATGAGGAATACAGATAAATGGTGCTGATTTATTGTTTTGATTGCATTTTATGTGGAAATGCTAACTACAGTATAAGAGAATAATGTCAGGTATTACAAACTTTTCACTAAGCTGATCCTCCTTTCTGTATTATGAGGTACAGCAAGGTGTACAACAAAAAGTCCATGAAGTGGACTGAAGGTGGAGAAGGACTACAGTTACATCGCAGACCTCCAGAGTGCCATCCTCCTCCTCCTCCTCCCCCGGTTGTCTACTACTGAGGAGATGCCTAGAAGCAGAACCAGGAAACCTGATGATCCCCGTCAACATGGGGTTCAGTCATGTGTCCCTGCCCCAACTGTGTTGCTAGATACAGCAAAATATAAAAAAAGTAATATGGTTGGTTTTGAAATGTGGTAATCATGTCAAAGAGGTGACTGATATTTAATCATCTCCACAGTAGCGATACGATGCTACAAGTAAAGTCTGAACTGTCTTCATAATCAGTCAAGATACATCTGGACACACCTTGTCTCTTCCTGTATATACTTATTTTTATTGAGGTTTTAAAAATGATCAATTTGTGATATAGGTTGTAGTTTTAGTAGTATATAATAACAATAAACAGGTGTTATACCACATTTGGATGTCATTATTTCAGACATAAGACATAAAGGTAGTTGCTTGATTATTTATGCTCCCAAGTGTAAAGAAAAGGCATTTATCATTTTCAATGTTTTATTTAAAAAATAATGAAAATATTATCCAGAACAGGGAAAAATCTCTTTGTATTTTCTCTACCCTCCTGCACATAAAAAGAAAACAATGTACAGGTATTCATTCACACAGTGGAGGGAATTATTTTGTGTAGCAGTTGGTGACATTACATCTTACACCCTGCTAGGATTAAACCTCTGTATTGTCCTCGTGGATCAGGAGAACAGTTGCATATCTTCCAGAAACAGCAACTTAGTATCACGACTCTGTGACCAAGTGCCACACTATAAACTGTCTATGCTGCCTGACTGAACTGTCTGTTACTCTGTCCTGGGTCTGGAAGGTCAGCCATGTTGGATGTTGCCCACAGTCCTCAGATTCTGGCCTGTAAAGGAATATATAGTTGTTAGAACCCCAAATTGGAAAGATCGGTGTAATAGGACAGAACATTCATCACCATGATCAGATATTTTTATTGAACAGGGGTTTGTTGTTCACCAACAGGACTTCTGTGTCTACATTACACACCAGGTCAATGTACATGACACAGAGGAGTCGATGGCTGAAGCAGAGCTGTAGTTAGTTGAAATCAGTAAACGATAATAAAAAAGTAATAACACTTTATTTTTGACAGTCAAAGGGCTTAGGGGGAAACACCAGAGAAACTTTGAGACAAGTACACTGGGAGATAATAGACTAATATTAAAATATATATGTATAGCTATACCTGTTTATATGCTGTTGTTGGAGCGTGAAGCTCGACGCAGGTCCTAGAAGATGTGCTCCTTGGCTTGCACCTCGTGCTCCCCGTCCTGCCTCTTCTTCGGACCCTGGCAGCCCTCCCTCCTCTGCTTCGCCTCGACCCCGGGCCTGTCCCAGTTTGTGCTTGGCTCTGGGGTGCAGTCCTCAGAGACATTAATGCTGTCATATTGGAAGCTCTAACATGCAAAACAACGTACATGTTATGAGTCTAACACGAAATACACGTTTGTGTAGTGTAACTGATGGAAACGGGAAAATGTGTAGCCTGTTTTTAGCTTTGCCCAATGTTACCGCAGCTGTTAGCACAGCTACCTGTTGCTAACAGTTAGCTAGCCAGTCTTTTTAAACCTATCCAACAATAATAATAACATGCTAGCTTGATAGTTAGTACTAACAGCAGGGTTAGTTGTTTATTTTCATAATGTTAAAGGTAGATGTTTTCTTACCCCTGATGTGAGCCGCTGCACTCCGCTAGTCACTGTCCTCGTCCTCCTGTGGTGTCGGCAACGCGCATTCAGCGTGGCTTTGGAAGGAGCCCAGAAGGGAGGGGGTGGGAGTTTCTCTGTTGGATACTTTCAAAATCCAGCACTTTCTGGCTAGTTTCTCCATCCATTCAACTATTTTTTTACTGCTTTTTCCCATGGGATAATTTTCTCGTGATCTCGAGATAACGACTGTTGTTTTTTCCATGATAACGGGATAATTATCTTGTGATCTCAAGATAAACCATGACTGAATGCATGGGTGGGCAGGCGCGTTTCTTTAGGATAATTTAATCTCGAGATCAGGAGATAATTATCCCGTTATCACAGGAAAACGGAATTAAATAAAAATATCTGAATGGATGGCCCCTTACGGCTTCCATAGATAAGTACTCATTTGTTATCAAAATGTAAGTCATTAGTGTTTTGAATAAGAATATTACTTTAATTAGAAATATTGTTCCCTTTGAAATATGAGTTTTAGCTGGCAAACATACCAAATACTGCATCAATACATACTGCATAGTGTGGTTCACTGCAATGGCACAAGCATAATATACATGTATGGTTACATTTTTGTACGTCATTTATAGTATACTTTAAAATAGACATGTGTGTATGATGTTTTTCTTTAGTTTAACATTTTTACCCCCAAAAAACAACAAAAAGACAGTGTGTCCATTAATAAAAGTCCGTCTGTTGTTTCCCCAACTGTTGGAAAGTGTTGGTTAGTGCTAGCTAACATCTCACTGGGATTCAGACTCTGGTCTGGAAGTTGATTAGGAAAGCTAACAGAATGTTTTTTGGCTGCTATGTCAAGTTTTCTAAATTTACAGGAAGTAATGTTAATTAGCCACGTCATTATTACCTACTTGGTAGAATCATTACAAATGCTTTGATTTAAAAAGTACCAAGAGATCACACAGTGAGACAAAAGGAAATCCTTTATTGAAAAAAAAAAAAAAAAAAGCTGTTTCAATAATCGTTTTATAAATCGCATTTTAGCCCTCTGAATTGTAATCAAATTGAATCGTGAGGTGCCTAGAGATTCCCACTCCTAGTGTGTACACTGGCAGCGTGATTCACATCCTGCTGTTTTTGTTGTGCTATTCACCTGAGCCGGTGGCAGTGAAGTCCAACATGGTAATACTAAACAAAGAACTCTATACTATAAACTACTTTAAACTGTAGAGAGGCAATTAAAGAATGCAAATAGCTACATTGAGTGGCTATGGCTTAAAAAAAGATGGCCACAGACAGCCTCAAAAATGGGGCCCAATACAATAAGAAATCTACATGTTCTACTACTGATTAATGGACACATTTTTTAGCTCATTAGTGACCTTTCTTTACCCACTGTGCTTGACATCCCAGGAAAAAATACTAGCGACAATCACAGTACAAAATGGAAGTACAGTCACATCTGTTTGCTTCCTGCCTGCAGATTTACAGCACACACACACACACACACACACACACACACACACACACACACTGTAAGTCATCTGAGCTCAGCAGCTGCTATCCAGATATGATGTGCATTCCTCCAGACTAAGACTTTTATTATTTATTATAGTGGATACATTTTCAACCCAATTATTCCTTTAGTGTTACCCACATAATGTAATGTATGGTATGTGTGCACAGATTTTGTGTCATTTCTAAAATAAAAAAAACCTGTCATAGTAATAGTCACTGAACTGAACTGAGAGAGAGAAGCAGGGAGAGCGAGAGAGGAAGATAAACAGAGAAATGAGAGAACGCATCTGTCTTGATGCTTTTCTTTCTGATGCCGACTCAGAGAGGGAAAACAGGCCACAGCAGAGAATCAAAATCAGCAGCACTTATATAGAGAAGGGGGGTGAAAGGGAGTGTGTATATCTGGGTGCGTCTGTGTGTGTGTGTGTGTGTGTCTGGTGTGTGCGCACGTCTTGGGAAAAATGCCAAGAAAAATTTACATCTCAGGCAGCCAAGCTCCATACTTTCTCTCACTGCTGCAGAGGATGACTCACGCCGCATAAAGTTCGACTGATACACAGGATCGATACAGAGCTGCAAAATGATAATCAACTATTTTGTTTTTGGCCTCAGTTCATGATATTTTGTTGCAAATAAACAATTCAATTATTTTACTTATTTCAGTGTAGTATTTATTAAGTCTTTTACAGTCTACTTCACAGTTGTTGCAGTTCTTTACAAAACTAATGTAATTAACAAAAATCACTAAATGAGTACTTACGCCCCAAACCCCAGGCCCCATTTTAAATTAACCATGCCTTGCTTAGATCTTAGATCTAAGCAAGGCATGGTGGCTCCAAACCACTTCCATGTCCATAATGATGAGATTCAGTGGCGTCTACTGTTGCTCTACACACTGAACTGTGAGGACTACAACACGCGCATGTCCATGTGTGTGTGTTAATTTGCCAGATGCAATCTAGAGACACATTTAGAATGATCAAAGGCAACAAGATGCATCTAAGTGCAAGGTCCATATAAGACCAGGCAGCTTTTCAAGAAGATGCCCTGAAGCGTACTGACTAGAATGGCTTTGAACTCTGCAGACACCTGACCTCTATTTCCCCATCTCTTATCACCAACATCTCCAGCTACAGAAAGGTAAAACACACGTCTAATCAAAAATGCTAGGTTTTCTGAAAGGGAGCTGGCATACTTTTTACTTATACACCAATGAGTGGCCAAAACTTTTGACTGCTTTTTAAGAAATGACAAAACCAACGAAAAACAAAAAGGCATTTAGGCCTAACCTGTCTGCCAAGTTAGTCTCTTGCAGCCACTCTGGCAGGAAACCAATGTTCTTTTAAAAAGGTGGTACTACTGTAAGAAGACACAGTGGCTTTTAGATGCACAGTGGTGACTAATTATTATTTATAATTATTAGCAAACCATTTCAGGGTAGACAACCAACATTTCTTGTACTGTATTTGCCACAGTGGCTGCCAGATCAGTTGGACTTTGACCTTTTATTTTTTCCACTCTATCTGGAATGATGACCCAGCCACCTTGGTGGGCACTAATATTTCTCACTATGTCCATGGTGCCTTTCCAGCAGCCACACTCACTTCGGTAATACAATAACTAGTACAGGAAGGACAAGATATACCTTTTCAAAGTACACCAAATGTTATCTTGTAGTTTTGAATCATTTTAAAGAAACCAAGAAATACTGCCAGAGTATTTTTGGAAGAACATTACATGGTCTAGTTTTTTAATTGATGACAGCAGCTTTGGAATTTGTGGTGGTAAATTACATTAGCTGAAAAGTACGCGTGATTATATGAGGCTGGGACAGTGTGTGTGTGTGTGTGTGTGCGCGCGCGCGCGCGCGCGCGCAAGTAGGGGCAGAGTAGTAATCAAATAGTGCTGACTGGCACCGCTCAACTAAGATCTCTGCTAAGCAGCAACTGCAGGAAGACAAAGTACAGGAGTATGGACACAGATTTAAAAAACTTAAATCACACCCAGGGTAACACTTTAACAGTGTCACTCAAAAAGTAATGTGCCCTTCAAACTCAAACAATGCTGAAGTGTCCTTGAGCAAAGCCAAAGGGCCTACCAGCTCCAGGTGCTGCTCTGTAGCTAAACTTGACCTGATATTGGACCTCCCAGTGAAGCAGAGAACTTCAACAGAATCTCCAGAGGAGTGTAATACATTAAGTCCAACGGTCTCCAGGTTGAGGCTTTGTGTCACCATCTGGTTCACTCCTCAGACATCCCAGACAAACTACACATCATGCAAGAAAATACCAAGATAAACTGTATTACTATTCCTGGAACCAGTGACCTACCTAAGATCCTAACCAGACGTGGCATAACGCCGTAGCCTGGTTGCAGACATGAGCCAGCTGCGCACATAGACAAAAGCCATTTAATTACAGTAGGCAACTTTTTAACTGGCCTTGGAACCCGAAATTCAACAAAGCAAGAAGAGCTGGCTCATGTGGCAGGGACACTACACTGTAGTGGCCTCAGATGTCATTGGAGCCCCGATGCAGAGTTGTACTGAAATGTCGACTTTCGAATCACGTTGGGGGGGAAATATCTTAATTTTGCCCCGCTTCTAGAAAAATAGGCATGTTCCGACAGGGTGTCTTCAGACGTTTCATGGCTAATGAAGAACAACTCCTCAATTCCGCATATACCTTACAACGTCAAACTAACCCAGTCCACGCACAACATAATAGTACATGTTATTAACTTACTGGATCGCCTGTTGTTCACTGTAATTATCGCACTCTACTAAAACAATGTTCCACTGGGCACCGCGGTAGCCAGCATTGTGGACCAACTGGAAAAGTTGACATTGTGTGTTTGATTAAGTGTTTCTTGGTGAACTACGTGCATGCCGAATTACAGACTGACTCTTTATTATTCAGACGACACCATTAAGATCTGTTTAGGTAGTGTGAATCTTAACCGCCAAGTCAAACAGCGCAGCACAACCGAAATTTTTATGGAGTTTTCAGTATCACCACACACAGAAAAGCAAATGTATCGGGCTAGCAGCAGGACCCCTTTTAAGACAGCAGTAGCTGGAGCTGCAGGACTTAACTTACCTTAATATTCCAGTCCAAGAGCCTCCGCAGATGCTTATTTTACCATATATCTACAGCCTTGGGGCGCCGGGACACACGGACACTGACAGTTTTCCCAAAATGTCTCCTCTGTTTCTAATTGGGTTTCAATCCACCGTCAGACAGATTCGCCTTTTGTCCGGCAGACAGGCGCCATGTTGACACAATGACGCAAGGAACGTCGGGAGTCGCAGTTTACAGAACTTACTGTACTCGCAGAGCGGCCAGTTTATTAGGCACACCTGGCGCTGTTGTTCGCGTTTGTTGACAGTGCCAGATAGGTGTTACTTCAACTCTATCGTTTCTAATGTTTTGTCCACCCAGATTTTTGCTTGTGTCTCAGGATGATTATAATAAGCAGCTTCAGATGCTTTTGATACAGTTTTTTTTCACAATTTCCCTTATTTTATGTATGTAAACATTAAGGTGTGACACAAACACAAAAAGGGTAGTGTCTCAACAAAATTCAGAAAAGTTAAAAACAGGCCACCCCAGGCCAGTTGAGTTATACTCAAAAGCTCTCCCAAGTGACTTGTTATGTACAATCAGAGCTGCAAAACTTGGAACCACACAGAGGTGGACACAGAATTGCTTCTGTGACCTTTGACTAACTAGAACCACCAGGTCACACAGTTTCTTTATATAAAACATTTTCACCAGCTTGAGAGTATTTCATCAGGACAATCAGTGGTGTTCTCTGAATCAAATGGGCAGCCTACATAACCTAAACATAACCCTCAGCCCGTGCACAGAGTTAGAGATAGGGTTCTTTTTAACCTAATGTCACAACAGCATGAGCTAACTCAAGCAGCTCACGGGCAAGCCGTTTAGTTATTTTACATTACATTTATTCACTTAGTTCTTCTTTCTTTTATACAAAGTGACTTACAATTGCCATATATGTCAGAGGCCGCACGCCTCTGGAGCAACTAGTGCTTAAGTGTCTTGCTCAGGGACACACTGGTGGATGGTCGCAGTGGGTTACTTGGATTGCTGCTCTGGTGTGACTTTAGGGCAAAAATGTCAATTTCAGCACTCAGAGCATACAGTGCAGGGACAGTTATCCCACTTGTGACTCCTCTGGAGCAGACCACAGGGTCGTAGAACTGTTTTACCCAGAACAATGTGTTAGGAGCAGAAGATATGGCCCTTCCTTAGATCAGTGGCGCTTGTACTCATTACACAGAACCCTACAGGTTTGCATTCCAGCTGGCTAATCAACACCAGGGAGACAATGGGAACACAATTAGCAATGTGGTAAGTTAGAAAACCTGCAGTGCAGTGGGTCCTGACCGCTGCTGAATGCAAGGATAGATAATTAACTGACCATACTGTACGTATAATCAAACAACACACGTAGTGTTTGCAATACAAGTTTGTATCTGTTTTATAAAGTTTATATCATTTATTCATATCTGTTTTTGAACATGATAAAAACTTACTAACTATATTAGAACAGTGATGAAACTTTGTGATTTCAAAGGAGTGGTCTATTCTTGCAGGGTCTCGGGTGAATGCAGTAAGATGCTGAATCTGCTGCATTAAGCCAAAATAAGATCGCATCTGACCTCTGGACACATTTAAGGTAAAATCTGGTCTCTCCCTTCTGATGATTCGGTGGCTTGCTGTGCTTCTAAAAAGTAAAAACAAATAAAAATCACAATCACTGATAATATCGCTAATGCAAACACACCACTTATGTTTCCTCATATTGAGTATATTATAAATTTGTTCATTATTTTATGTTGTTTGTCTATGTTATGAAGCTTTGTTGGATAGGCCTAATGTAAAAAAGTGAAGATTAATCTCAAAATTTAAGTAACAGAAATAAATGGAAATGTTTACCAAAAATAATGAGCTACGCACATTTAATTGAGGGTGCAAAACATCACAACTGGACAATATTGACATATTTTATTTAATGGTAGAAAACATGAGTCTACAGTATGGTATACAATATAAAAAAATAAATGTTACTGACAACTAACAACTAGGCATAGTACTGGCAGTTACAAACACACTAGTTTTAAAGTAATAGAAAGGTCTCTATGTACAGTGTGTGTGTGTGTGTGTGTGTGTTCAGGAGGGAACCCAGATGTTGCCGTGAGTGTCGGGGGCTTGGCTGTACGAAATGTTCCAGATCCAAGGCTGATCTGAAAACAGACAAAATAAAAAGAGGCCAGTAAAATTAAACGTGAATCCTTTGGTTTCATAAATAAAGGGGACATTACATTGGACAAAATGGCAGCATTTATTCCTGCTAAAATGAGTGTATTCATTCACTCACTCTAAGTGGAATGACGTGCCTCAGACATGTATACTGACTGATACGACTATTCATGGTGAAGAAAATACAGGATATACCGATTTTGTTGATGTCTGCCATTATTTAGGAAACTACAAACATTTTACAACTACATTTCACCCCAGCAGGGAGTCTGATAATATTTTGGGAGGCATCATCAGGATGACCATGTCATCATTTTAAACCCGTTCATACTCGCAAACTAGCAAATTTGCTTAATTTACAGAAAATAATCTTTTTTTAAATACAGCTCCCTTTTTTTTGGTTTAATTAGGGAATTTAAAAAAAAAAAACATAACCTACAAACTAATCCAAGTTCCAATTATCTTTAGGTCTGCCCATGTGCAACAATATGCCACGAGTTCTACACAACATGCTGTCAGATTACTTGACAGGATAATGTTAGAGACACATTTAAATCTGTGTTTTGTGGACTAAATGATGCACTCTCTTAAACCTCTCTACTGCTACCTTTATACAGGTGCTGGTCATATATTTAGAATATCATCAAAAAGTTGATTTATTTCAGTTATTCCATTCAAAAAGTGAAACTTGTATAATGTATAAATTCATTCCACTGATATATTTCAAGAGTTCATTCCTTTTAATTTTGATGATTATAACTGACAACTAATGAAAACCCCAAAATCAGTATCTCAGAAAATTAGAATATTTTGAAAAGGTTCAATATTGAAGACACCTGGTGCCACACTCTAATCAGCTAATTAACTCCTGCAAAAGCCTTTAAACGGTCTCTCAGTCTAGTTCTGTAGGCTACACAATCATGGGGAAAACTGCTGACTTAACAGCTGTCCAAAAGACGACCATTGACACCTTGCACAAGGAGGGCAAGACACAAAAGCTCATTGCTAAAGAGGCTGGCTGTTCACAGAGCTCTGTGTCCAAGCACATTAATAGAGAGGCGAAGGGAAGGAAAAGATGTGCTAGAAAAAAGTGTACAAGCAATAGGAATAACCGCACCCTGGAGAGGATTGTGAAACAAAACCCATTCAAAAATGTGGGGGAGATTCACAAAGAGTGGACTGAAGCTGGAGTCAGTGCTTCAAGAACCACCACGCACAGACGTATGCAAGACATGGGTTTCAGCTGTCTCATTCCTTGTGTCAAGCCACTCTTGAACAAGACACAGCGTCAGAAGCGTCTCGCCTGGGCTAAAGACAGAAAGGACTGGACTGCTGCTGAATGGTCCAAAGTTATGTTCTCTGATGAAAGTAAATTTTGCATTTCCTTTGGAAATCAAGGTCCCAGAGTCTGGAGGAAGAGAGGAGAGGCACAGAATCCACGTTGCTTGAAGTCTAGTGTAAAGTTTCCACAGTCAGTGATGGTTTGGGGTGCCATGTCATCTGCTGGTGTTGGTCCACTGTGTTTTCTGAGGTGCAAGGTCGTCACAGCTGTCTACCAGGAAGTTTTAGAGCACTTCATGCTTCCTGCTGCTGACCAACTTTATGGAGATGCAGATTTCATTTTCCAACAGGACTTGGCACCTGCACACAGTGCCAAAGCTACCAGTACCTGGTTTAAGGACCATGGTATCCCTGTTCTTAATTGGCCAGTAAACTCTTCTGACCTTAACCCTATAGAAGATTTATGGGGTATTGTGAAGAAGAAGATGCGGTTAAGCCAGACCCAACAATGCAGAAGAGCTGAAGGCCACTATCAGAGCAACCTGGGCTCTCATAACACCTGAGCAGTGCCACAGACTGATGGACTCCATGCCACGCCGCATGGCTGCAGCAATTCAGACAAAAGGAGCCCCAACTAAGTATTGAGTGCTGTACATGCTCATACTTTTCATGTTCATACTTTTCAGTTGGCCAACATTTCTAAAAATCCTTTTTTTTTGTATTGGTCTTAATATTCTAATTTTCGGAGATACTGAATTTAGGATTTTCATTAGTTGTCAGTTTTAATCATCACAATTAAATGAAATAAACATTTGAAATATATCAGTCTGTGTGTAATGAATGAATATAATATCCAAGTTTCACTTTTTGAATGGGCAGAAGATCCTTTTTGTTTAAACACAAACAGTCCCAGGGTGCCGGTTAGCTAACTAGAGCTCTCGCCCCATGTACGGCTGAGACCTATTTCCCTCATTTCCTATCTATCCTATCCAGAATAAAGGCAAACATACATTTAAACAGAAAAACAGAAACAGTTGCTATATCGCTCTCGTCAAAGACAGTTATTGTGTGTCTTTGACACCAAAGACACACAATAACACAAACCAACCAACTGAGGCAGCAGTAGATCAGCAACTCCCTTGTTCTGCAAGGTAAAATGTTTTTGTCAGTGGAGTCTGATGGCTTTTACGAGTGCGATATAGCAACTGACCGACAGACTTTCTTAACTGGAAATAAGTGTGAGTCAAATGCTATGTGAGAGAGCAACAGACTTCAGATGTCATTTACACACACGCACGCACGCACACACACATATCTGTACCTTTAGGAGAGTAGCTTGTGGGAGGGAGGTCAAAGGGCACAGGGAAACCAGAGGAGGAGGAGACCAGAGGAAATGGATTTTTGTGAACAGGGAAGGTCTTCATGTTCTGGAAGGAGACAACCATCACACCACACATTACTCTACATGAGCTCTTTATAGTTTGCACTGTTATTCAGCATATGTAATACTTTTTTTCCTTTTACATTTTTGAACGATGAAAACGAGGTGTGTATCAGATTACAAATGCATTTTGTGCAAGGCAAATGTTTATTACATGATTAACATCTCTCTAGCATTTAGACATACTAGCATAGAGCTACTGTTTGTCCACATGTGTTCTTACAAAGGCAGAGGGCACGTAGAGGACTCCCAGCTCATATGACCGAACCATCACCTGAGTGTTGTTCTTCTCCAGTGCACCCCACGCTGCTTTGGACAGGTTGGCACTGAAACACACACATTAACACGTCAGATTTAATGTTTCAGTAGCCGTGTGGATAAAGAAAGGAACATTTCAGCACATACATAATATGCAATGATCATTTCAATTCATTTTCAGTAGGGTAGGGTTTGAATAACTCTTTCTAGAACGTAAAATAATTGTCATGAACAGTGTTGGCAATATGGTGTATGGCGAATATAATTATGATGAACAATGCATACAACCACAATACGCACATTATACAAGCATGGCTTATTATTAATTATGTTTTACATTTAACATACAGTTTATTGCTAATTATTTAAGAGGTGGAAATAAAATCACAAAAGTTGTCTTTCTGTTGATTTGCCATAATCATAATCATTAACAATTAAGTTAATGATAATTATTTTGAGGTGAAACACAAAAAATTTAATTTCTGCTTTTGGATAAAATTAAATGTTACTATTCCTTTAATTAGTTACCACACCAGTTTCAGCAGTAAGTAATATGAAATAAATAAGACGACACTGTAAATCAGAAAATCACATATGCAAATAAAAACAAATAATTTCACATAATGAAGACACAGTATAATGTCTGTGTTCCTTCTAGCTCATTTTAATGCATGCATTCATAATGTATGACTTAATTTAAAAAGATTGTTAAATTAATTTTATAATTGTTTTTTTAGGTTTTATATGTTGACTATGTAACAACTGTCCAGGGACTACAGATGGAAAAAAGTATTTTGGCTTACTCTATGCTTATTAATGTGCACTGTCTCTGCTAAAATAAACTGATAAAAAAAAAAAAAACACATGTGAAACTGGCACACGCACCTTGTGACGAGGAACCAGGCAAGCTGAGTGAAATCTGGTGAGGCCCTCATGTATGTCTTGATGTGTGGCATGGCGTGACTCCTTCCTGTCGTATTCGCCTTCCAACCGCTACATGCACATATGCAAACAAGAGTATTTTATTCAGTTGAATTACACTTACAGGAATTATGAACAGGGCTGTGTAGGTCTTTACTAAGCTAAAAATAAAGTCTGTAGACCAGGGTGCCTCACCATTAATGAAAAAATTATGAATGCAATGCAAACAGAAATGCCAGGCCATAGGACTGAATTTAGATTAGTAGAAGTGAACTTACTGAAAGTAGGAGTGGAGCCAGAGTTGTTTCTGCGCTGTCTGGATGCTGTAGGGAAGAGAGCCTCCCGCTGCAGGACAAAGAAGATGTACATCACAACCAAATACACAGCAGTCCCTAAACAATCAAATGTTACATCAATCAAACAATCAGTAAGAGAGTGATGTTTGGGGTGGATGATTAAATTAATAGGCACACTAATAAGCTGCCAATGATCATGCTGTGGCCAAAATGTACTGGCATTTAGTAAAAGTTGTTTTTTTATCTGCATGTGACCTCTACAACACGATATATAGACAAATTATTTGACTCACCTGGGTAGCCTTCTAAACTAGTTCTCACATCTTCAACTGATGGATACAGCTGTAAAATATCAACCCATTAGTGATTTGTATTACATTTATATACCTTCAACATACAGTACATGACTACATTTGACAAAAAAATATTTTGGCAATTAAATGTCCTGCAGGGACTCTGAGGAAGTGTAGAAATGTAACCTCAAAATGACTCTTGTTTTTACCACTTGAAAGCTGAGGCAAATAAGAACATAATACTTGTACTAGCAGCAGTCATAGAAAACCTCATTTTTCTGGGATGTTTTTATTCTATCTTTCTCAAAGCAGTTTAATGCTGCATCACACAAGCAACATTAGGTTTCAGTTGGAGGGACCTACCAAGTGCATGGGGGGGTCCGGGCGAAAAGAGGATTTCCCCAGCGTGGTCATGGTGCGCTGAAATTCCCCTGCCAACCATTTGGTCTTATCCAGTCCCATAGAGCCGATGCTGGAGAACTGGCCAATCACAGGCCATTTTTCTTCACCGGGAATAGGCTCTGTGTGGTCATACAACAGCTAATCAAATAAGAAGAAGGGAAGAAAAAGATGAGGAAATTCCAGTTAGAGACCATGCAGAGGTTGTTAAATTTAAGTGCTGTCATGTTCTTGTGAGAAATTACTCTTTATTTTTAGTTGCATTACATTGGCAATATTTAGATCTTTTTCCAATTCACCTGGTTATTGGGGTGCTGCTGACCTGAAACTTGTTCCTAATAGACTATGTAAATGCAGGCAAAAACCCAAAAATCCTAACAACAAAGTTTTTTTGGAAATGCTTTTCAGTGATCTGAGCAGTGTTGCTTACATGCAAACTACCAGCCAGTCAGCATTTAAAAGGATTTTATCTGTGTGTTTGCATGTTTTAGCAACTGTGTTTTTAAAGTTTTATAGGTTGACTATGTAACAACTGTCCAGGGACTACAGATGAAAAATAGTCTTTTGGCTAACTCTGGCGCATTTGCATCTATGCTGATTAATGTGCACTGTCCCTGCTAAATTAAACTGATTAAATAAAAAACTACTGCTGACCATTTTCCAAAGTAAACCAGACGTTTTCCGATTGATACCTTCCCGGCAGCTATTTTTTCCTCTTTACCACTGTGTTGTAATGTCCCGATTTTTAATTTTCACTGTTGCACATTGGTCATGTATGCAAACTTTTCAGATGTTACTGGTTTGCCACAAGCACTTGAACTTTTTTTCATCCGATGCATTGTCATAAAACCATAATACATCTTTGACAAATATGAAGAGGGTTTGTGACGGATGTCTGTGTGACGGATGACCAAATTCATCAGCAAATCTCACACGTCTAAAAGTTGATTTAAACTGTACTGAAATTAACTGAACCTAAGACCATGAAAGTAAGAAATACACATATTTTCAAAATAGCATTCAAAAAAGCACATTAACCATTTCTTCTTCTTGTAGAAATGTTAAATAAAACTATATATAACAGAGACAAATTGGAACTACTTGCTGCTATTTACTTTTGCTCTTTGTTTTCTATCATGAGTCGCAGTATGTTATTAACTAGTTAGAGAAGTGAGTGGGAGATGAGGAGAGTAAACAAACAAACAAATATTTACCTTCCTCATCCTCAGGTGGCCCCAGCGCTCCATGTCTGAACCAACATATCTCCCTGGGGTTGAGCCGACCAAATAAACCCTGATAATAGAAGTTAAGAGTTTATAATAAGTGATACTTGTAATCCAGATTTTATATTTACTTACAACTGCATAGGATGTTGCAGGACCATCATTTAGCAGCATATATATATACATATATATTTATTTATCTAAATACTTACATTACCTGGTTGGATGTGAAAGTCATTATTACTAACTCCCATCTGCATCAAACCTGTGCACATATGTAACTGCATGAGCCTCGCGTTTACCTGGTCTCTGAAAGGTCGTGCTCTTTGATCCGTTGGATCCACTCCTCAAGTTCTGGGGCGCGGTACGATGCCAGGTATTCCAGCAGGTCCCTCTTAAAGAAGGTTGGTGACTCACCTGCGCTCGCACTGCTGCCCTTTGGTAACTGTGGAAACATGGGGCTTATCCACATCCTGGTTTGGAAAAAATACATACAAAACTACTGTCTTTTCTTTCTCAAGTTTTAATGTGGCTGCACAGATTCATGTGTACCACCAAAATGTTTCCTAGGTTAAAAAAACTCCACATCCGACAGACTCACCCTTGTGTTTTCTGGTACCAGTCTGCTCTGATGAGGTTGGAGGTCAGAATGATGACTCTGAAGCCTTCCTCGTACCACAGCAACATCATCTTCCTGCACAAAGATACACAACAATGTTCTGCTTAATATAACAACAACAAAGAGTACATGCCAAGACCTGTATTACCTGCAATGTAAGTCCCCTAGTACTAAATGCAAATGTTTTTTCCCCTGCAGTACCTCTGTATGTGTGTCAGCAACACATACATTTTTAATAATTCCTTCAATATACAGGGAGTTTAAAAATACTCAAAAAGTTTATATAGGATGATAAAAGACCAGTTATCTTAAAAGCTGCGGTGTATCTAATTATGATTAATGACTCCACTTAGGGTCGGTGCTGGTACTGTGCATGCTGGCTCACTAGAACAGCTTACTTGGAGATGTAAAGGGAACTAAGTCATTGTTAATGTTATTAAATACACTCAAAATGTCTGCTGTGAAAAAGCTCTTTACTGTGCTCTACAAATCTGATCACTGAGTCACACAGACAACCCCTGACTATCCCACACTAATGTCAAACCCAGAATGTTTCAGTGTGGGACAACTTCAGGAAACAAGACTGAGAGTCTACAGCCATGTTATCAGCTGAAACTGTACCTAGGCACAGCAGTACTCTGTGCTTAATGCTAATGTCTGCATGCTAACAATTTCAATGCTAACATACCGATGTTTACCATGTTCATCATCTTAGCTAAGCACGTCAGCAATAAACACAGAGGACAGCTCAGGCTGATGACAAAGACATTAGTTTTGCAGGTAAATGGTCATGAACCAAAATATTAGATAAAACTTTTATTGAATAAATCTGTACAAAATTTTATCTAAATCCATTCAATGGTTGTTGAGATATTTCACTTAAAACCACAATATATATATCTCTCTACAATGTCATGCTAATCTAAAAATATGTTATTATTGACCAGTGGTGGACCAACCAACACTGGCATCCATAAAGCTGCAACAACATCCAAAACTGATCTGATGTGTAAGTAAAAAAAAAAAAAACTAATTGGTATAATACCAAATATGGAAAGAAATGCTTACGTGTGGTGAGTTCCAAAAGCAATATCCAGCTTGGCCTGTCAGGGCAGATCACAGACATTAGTCCTATTTAAAGGGAAATCCAGAGTCCATAAAGAACAGTCTTACTAACAGGCATTTCACAGTATGACAGTTTGACATAATAACAGACAAACTGCACTTCAGAGAAAGTCTTTAAAAAACTGTTTGCTTAGGCAGTGAGTCTGTACCTGGCAGAATCGAACATGTGGAAACGGCTGAGCCTGCTGGATCAGCCGGGCCTTGGCCTCCCTCTTATCTCCATGGACGATCAGAACTGGACGGTCCCTGTAAACACAACCCAGAACCAAGGTTCAAAATTTGGCCTGTTTCACCGGATTGTCATCAGCATCATCACTTTCATTTAAAAAACAAAATGTCAGTATCCATTAGGAGTTGTAGTATCTCTTGATGGCTTAATTAGAGTTTATGATGCTTTACTACCCTGACGAGAATGAAATCTAAGGAAACATGAATAATGTTTAAGGATACAAATTTAAAATTTCACAAATACAACTGGATATAAACACTGGTAAGAGCCTTGAAAATGCCATGTTTATAAACCCATCGCCACGCAAAAAATCTCCTGAATACTTATCAGAGACACATTTATTGTGCCATCCAGTTTTAACTTTGAGTCTTGAGCAATAATACACTTAAGGGCAGTGTCATCAGTATAATAATGACATAAACAGATTCCCATGTTCATGATAATGTGATAGTAGAGCTGCAACAATTATTCGGATAATCGATTAGTTGTCAACTATTAAATCACCCACTACTTTGATAATCGTTTGGGCAATTTTTTTTTTTACATAAATGATCTGCTTCTTAAATGTAAATCTTTTCTGGTTTCACTAATCCTCTATGACTGTAAAATATAATATCTTTGGGTTGTGGAAAAAACAAGACATTTGAGGACATCTTCTTGGGCTTTGGGAAACAGTGATTGACATTTTTGACAGTTTTCTGACTCTTTATAGACTAAACAACTAACCGATTAATCAAGACAATATTGACAGATTAAACGACAATGAAAAGAAATGTTAGTTGCAGCCCCAGATGGTAGCAAAGAAGAAGCAAAACTTACCTAAACTCTGATGGGTATTGCTCCACCATCCAAGCAATATCAAAGCAGTAGTTAAACTATGAAGAAAGAGAGTATGACCTTAAAACTTGGTAGAAAGATGTATACAAGACTCTGCTGCCACGCTAGCACATAACCTTGAGGCTGTACTTCTTCACAGTGGTGCTTTCTTCTAAATGCTAATGTCAGCTTGCGAACATGCAAGTACTGCTTTACAGTTTTGTATTTTGTTCTGAACACCTAATTAAATTTTTTACACAACAAAAAGTTAAAAGATCACCAGAATGAATGTGTTTCATCCTGAGGGGAACATGGATGACACCAAATTTCATGGTAATATATCCAATAATTGTTGAGACATTTGACTAAAAGCAACCCATCATATAGATATTGGTATATTTCTGTTTGGACCAAAGTAGTAGGCTGACCAACCAACTGGCAGAGAGACATTTCCATCTCTAGAGCCATGCCGATAGCATGGCTCAAAAACAGGACATAAGATTGTTTATATGGTTACTCACCTGAACAGATTCTTTAAGGGTCCCAAATAATGGAGAGAGAATGTCTACATGAATGAAAAAAAACAATAAAGATTACTATATAAAACTAATATATAAAAGACGACAAATAGGTGACAATAGGTGGTAGCTGTACTTTAAACAGGGAGATCCCACAGAGTAAAAACATTGTGTTGGGATTAAAACTATTTTACTTAACAAAAAGTGCCCAAAGTCTTACCAGACTGACTTGAAGCAACCACAGAGTCAACGCAGAGTCACACTCATTCGACAAAAACAAGTATGGTTAAGATATTCAGCCTCCATGAACATTTGGGAGCTTCCCATACAACCAGCTGTTTACTGCTGGCCACTGAACAACTCTACTGGAGCAATGAAGTGCTTCAAGGAAATCTGGAGCACAAAAGAATGTCAGATGTTCAAAATTCTCTATTTTGACTTTCCCTGCTGGTCTGGGGGTTTTAACTTGCACCTTTGCATCAAATATATGATTCCATTGTCTTATTTCCTCAAAAGGTAGAACGAAAGTGTCTGCACCAAATGTCATTAAATGAAACTCTCCTCACCTCTGATGTGCAGAGCTCCACTGTTGTACTTCTTGTCCAGGCCTGTGACTTTGTTGAGGTAAAACCTGTAGGTGTCATTTAGACAAGGCATACTGGATTCAAAAAAGTCCTCTGGCTCGTCATATAGTACAGCCGGCCGTGGGGACTTGGAGGTCGCTCGTTCTCCACCTTCGCTTTCTTTGTTTTTGGGCTCGGAGATGCCCTTTTTGGTAAATTACTGAGACTCTTCCCCTTTACATCTCCATCATCATCATCACTATCTGAGAGAGCCCAGCCTGAGCCATCTGACACCTCTTTCTTCCGCTTTCCAGCCAATGACGGACTAGTTTCATACTTCACTGGATTCAGCTGGTTAACTACTGCTGACTGTCTGGCTTCAGAGCCGATAACAAGTGAGGATCCAGGGGTGTTAGCTGGTTCTGGTTTCACCTCAACAGTGACTGGCTGCAGTTTGGGGCTGGGGGGAGACCCAGACCAATGGGAGCTGTGATTGGTTACAGCGGGTCGGTGGGGCTTAGAGGTTGTAGTCCCGGAAAGAGGAAGAACCTCATCATCGTCATCACTGCTGGATATGGTCCACTTGCCGTGTTGACTGTCCTGAGACATGCCTGACCAGAGATACAGAGAATTCAAATATCAGCTAAGCAACAGGATGAGAGCTGGCCTGAGGTGAAGCCACTGATCAGTCCTGAATTGATACACTGGGTGTTCAACAGCATTTAAAAGATGCATTTCACCTACTTTGACACCTTTAGCAGCCTGCTACCAATGTTATACCAAACACATCAACATGTGTCCATGAAACTTGCAGGACAGGCTTTGTGTGGGGCGACCTATGAAGTGGTGATCTGTGACAATTACTGTTTATAATAGGAAGCTAATCTGATTTCATTTTAACAGGGATGGATGTTCACAGCTGAAATAACCCAACTGACAGTCGGTCAGTATTTAGGTTCATCTAGGTAATTTTGAATGGTGATGCAACGTTGCAAAGTCAATAACAAGGGAACTTACTGGGTGTAAATATAACACGTGTGAACATATACAACAACAGGCGAAATGGTTCAAAATTATGCAACTGCGGGAAAATATACAGCACAAAAAATTGTTATTGTTGTTACTTAAGATTATCGTATTAAACTAAAAAAAAAACAAAATAATAGAAGCAAAGCGGATCATGCAAGTTCTGCAGTTTAACGTTATAAATGGAAATGATAAAATTACATTATGCTATTATGAAGAGTGTGAATAATATAACGGCCCGAGTGTGACATTTTCTTTACCGGGTCAGATAAGTCAGCAGCAGCAGCAGCAGCACAGGTTAATGCTGTTGTGAATGCAGTGATTCCACACAATCCACCAATTAACAAACTTAATACAATACACTTCCATGAGACAAGCCACAGCGCAGGAGGTGCACAAGGAATACGTGTCCGGGTCGGAACTCCACTACTCCTCTTGTAGTTCCGCCACATCGGCGGGATCTAACCAAGCAGCGAGCTTTTTATATCGCCTACAGTCTATGGCAGCGACCCATTAGTATGTTTAACAAGTAAGGCTTTATACACAAGCATCACTAAAAAAATAAAGACATTTTCTCTTTGTATAGGCCTATGTGGTTTTTTTATTTAATTCTAAACTGATAAGTTTTTTTGTACATTGATTATGTTTTTGTTTGTCAGTTCACATGGAGATTTAAAAAATCTAGCTAATTATATTTTTATGCCAGAAACCAGAAATCATTGGCAGACTGGAATAATGACTGAAGAAGTGGGCACAGTCAGGTAAGGGTAGACCAGGAATACAGGAATAATAGGCCCAGATGTGGTGGAGGACAGTTGTGAGGAAAAAAAGCTGTAACAAACACACAGTACAGTACTCAATATATGGACAGGAGTGGAGATAACAACTGCAAATGGAATTATTTGGTAGCCTACTTTTTTACTCAGCATAACTAAGAACTTTGTTGAACAAATAAAATATTGTTAATGATCTTAAGTAAGTAAAGGTAGGTAAGTGTCTTGGGAGCCCATTCTTTTTAAATCAGTTCTTAAATACTGACAATAATACACCATGATGATAATATTTGAATGATGAGCCAGGTGTCGCCCATAGACTGTATGAAAACGGTGTCACCAAGTCAGGCTCAAGTAGACTTGAACTATAGCATAATCTTGCCACTTGACTTTGCATTTATTTAATTAACTCAGAGCTTGGAATATCACATCTATGGACGTTCAGAAAGCTCAGCGGCAACAATCAGCATGCTGGTGCCAGATGTTTGCAAGATAATTTACTTTGGAAAGTAATGTATACACAGGGCTTTTGGGGGTTCCTAAAATTCTAAAAGTAGCCTGGGTTGAACAGGGGTTAGAGGAGGAAAAGGAAGATAATGAAGATGTGGCTTTTATGATTAGATCAATTTATTAACACATTGTCAACATTTGTCTTCAAGCAAGCACTGAGCATTTGCAGCAAAGGGCTGGGATTAATGTATGTACACACACATACAGTATGTCCAGCTGCTTGAGAACTTAAATATTTATTTAGCATGATGTCTGTGTAAAACAAAAAACATGTAAACAAATGCAGAGGAAATTCTTAAAATTAAAATGAATATTTTGATTTGATTACCTTAATATGCTTATTATGCAGATTTCATTGCGATTCACTCCTCAGTATAACCACAGAAGCAAGAACTCATCAACGAAACTGAAGCACAGGCAACACTTCTGTTGTAGTGAAACAGCTTTCATTGTAGTCCATCAGTTGGAAGGATTTGGAGCGCTGTGCTCTTCTCAAGCTCCAAGAGCTCTGCTGTTTTTTTCCCCTGCAGGGAGTGGACTCTTGGTTATCTGAATGCCTCAAAGGTTTTCAGCAGCTGGCTGATCAGGAATGGGAGGAGGGTTCCTACATCCTCCTCTGCTCCTGGATGGATGACTGAGACAAAAATTTGAAAGTCCTCCAATGTGACCTACAGGAACAGAGAGAGAAGACGAGTATGTGTTTGTATGTGACAAATACAAAAGTGTTATACCTGACTTTTGTCCTTACGTCCCTGCTGAACTGCTGTGACAGGCGCTTTTCTTCGTCCAGTTCTTCCAAAGAGCTCTTGCGCCATCTGACTCAGACAAAGGTGCCTTGCTGTCGTCCAGGCCTGTAAGGCCAATAATTATTTAAATAATGGGTTGATTATTTCTCTGTAGTCTGATGATTTCCGGCATGCATTTTATGCCATCAAGTGTCATGTGCAGGAGCACTGTGTTGTACTTTCCAATTCAGCCATGAGGAATTTTCTTTCAACTCTGTTGTTTCACCAAACCTTTTGCAGATCACATGACTTAATATTAAATTAAATGAACTTCTAAATTCAACACATCCCTGTAATCTCATGTATCTATCGCCTGTCGTACTCCTGTACACTTGGTGGCAGCATTGCACCATCAAGTTGTTGGTAAGCAGTCACAGAAGCAGAAGAATTTGTACCCTTTCTCCTCACGCCTGCTCTGCTACCTCTGGTGTGCTTGTTGTGGAGAGTAGTCTTGGTTGCCTGTTGACGCCTGTTGGGTCTCCTAAACAGAAATAAGGCTTCACCACCTGTGTGGAAGAAGGATTGCACAGTATGGCGTTAAACCTCACCATCAACACAAGCAGTCCTCCTCTTGGTGAGTTGCAGCCCACGATGCCTGAATAAATACTTCCTCAGTGTGCAGGCACTTAGCTAGTGACAGCTGGCTAGCTAGCTGCTAGCACCGCTGCGTGTCACTCTAAAAGATGACACAAACTCCGTGTGATAGTCTTCTCTCCTTTTATTTGTTTGCTTATAGTCAAATGTAGCCACATTAAAAATATTGGTTTCATTTGGGTTTTATGGTTGATAATACAGACATGACGACAATTAGCATGATTAAAAGACAAAATTAAGTTACTCTTTTAAAATAAAAAATATGCCTAATTTGTTTCATGGAAACCAGTCGAATTTAATATAGCTGCGAACTAACTATCTGGCTTATTTTGCAAATAAGCAAAGTCTGTAACTTGAACTATAACGTTATATGAATTAAAATTGGTACGCCGGCATGTCCATATAAGTTCAAATGGGGCGTGTGTGGAGTTAGCTGACGGCACTAGCCAGCTAGCTAACTGTAGCACTGCTAACGTTTGCTAGCTTGTCGTCGTGGCACTCTAAACTACGGTACAACATGTGGGCATGTCGTTTAAATGTCCTGTTAATGAGAGCAGCTAGCTTCTTCTTTAACGTTACACCTCCACTTTACAACTCTCTCTGTGGGATGCCTATGAACATCGCTTCATTAAAATGCACAAAGTCTTTATGAACTTGGAAATGACACATAAAGGGACATAACAATATTATGGATTAACGTTACGTTTACATATGTAACGGTACATGTTGCTGAGATGTATTTATAACCTGACGTATTTTATCAAAATGTGATATAGTTCATTGTCTGGACGTGGGTTAGCGTGGCTAAACCGCGACATTGTGCGTTTGCAGTGAATACAGCAGGCTGATGCAATTACGCTGAAACGAGTGTTAAGTTAAATGGTTAGTGCTTAGTGCATATTCTAAAAGTGGTCTAGACTGTTGAGATGAAAGACACACCTGTGCATGAAACAAAGTAAGTCAGAAATGCTAAAAGTATGAGGAAAAAGAAAATCTGTTTACATACATCATCTCTTTGCCTATCCCAAACATTAGCCTACATCAGGGGAACATCATACACTTAAAGCCCGATATCTCTATTTTGTATTGAACAGTTTATTTTTTTAATAATGTGTTTGTGTTTGGCCTGCTAGTGTTTTGTTTTGAATCGAAACGGCGGCTGTTGCTCAGGTGGTAGAGCAGGTTTCCCACCAATTGAAAAATCAGTTGATCTGGTCTGCATGCTGAATACTAAAGCATACTAAACTCCAATAATATAATGTGTGGAATGTTAGTTTCCATTTCTGGTGAGCAGCTGGCACCTTAGAAGAAGATATACTTTATTTTAGCCTCTATAAGATATACTTTATTAGCCTCTGATCAGTGTAAGAATATGTGTGAATGGCTGAATGTAAAATAGTGTAAAAGCACTTTGAGTGTGAAGAAAAAATGTTTGCCACACTGGTGGCCACGCACACACACGCTGACAGCAGGCGGGAGGCTGACAGTCGACAGGTCTAACGGACTGTGGCTGCCCTGCGACAGGCTCAACTTTTATATTCTCCTTCGACAAAAGTCTGGATGTCATATTTGATTACTAGTGTAATCGCCACAATGTCTTCTTGTTTACAGTGTGGTTGGTCAAGACAATAGGCTTCATGAATGGACCAATGAGCAAGCACTATGTGCAGGTAGTGCTCATGGGAGTTGTAGTTTCATGTTGTCACATTGCAATTAGTTTATTGTTTCAGGTGCTCGTTGACAAAAGCACAATTTTTCAACACGCCTAAATGGCTAGCGGGAGTGACTGTTACCTGCCACGGCTGGGTTGGCGGCTGGTGTTAATGTAAAGCCCTGCTTGTAACATTCTGGCTGTCCACATTATTTCACCAGCTAACATGATCCATATTACTATTCTGTGTACCACCAGAGTTATGTCAACGTGTTGATTTTAGCCTGCAAGAAATGATGTAACGGTACAAAGCAAACATGGAGCGATGTGTTTACACTAGCTTATACTATGTAAGGCAGTGGCACCCAGCCAATGTTAGCACAGATCTGCCACTGTTTGCTTCATAATGTTCAATTTAGATTTAAGCCATGTTAACCCTGACTCACAGCAAATGTTCTCGTCTGTCCTGCAGGGGCGCTCCTGGCAGCAGAGCACGTGAAGGCCAGTGTGCAGGTATCAGTGGAGGAAGGCAAAGACACCCAGCTTCATGTCTCAGAGTAGGTGACATTATTTTTATCAAATTTGCTGAATGAGTTTAAACGGCATCCTGTAGAAAATTTTATGTGAAGTTCTCTACAGTGCAATTTGTTGCTTTCATGTTTCCATTATTTCTCATTTATCTCAAGTCTGTATTCTCTTTCCTTCCCTCAGTGCGCTCAAGTTCAATGATGTCAACTCTATCTGTCGGTACTTGGCTCGAGTGGCTCCTGCTCTCGGCCTCTATGGAGCCAACATGATGGAGCAGACTGAGGTGTGGGTTTGTGTTCAGACTTTATTTTTGTAACAGCTTGGGGTTCTTTTTTCCTATTTGAGACGCTGCGTCTGGTATTTGCAGGTTGACCACTGGTTGGAGTTCAGTGCTCGCCGTCTGTGTGGTCAGCCTTTGACTGCAGCACTGGGTGAACTGGATAAGGCTCTTTCCTTGCGCACCTTCCTGGTTGGACATGCCCTTACCCTGGCTGACCTTTCTGTCTGGGCTGCCCTCAAAGGTCAGTACAATCCAGTATGGCTCTGTTTTCGCTGCATAGTTTTTTTGCTTATGACTGTATATTTTATTTTCTATTTTGTACACACTGCACTGTCGCTCGTACAGTATGATCAACAAACACTTTACAAATTTGCTTTTCACCCGGACCAACTTACAAAACCGTACACCTAAATCAGAGAAGTTTGAAAAAAACGTCTGACCCCGATTTTGTTTTAAAACTCAAGGGTAAAGTTTTACAGCGGACATTCACATTTGGCTTCCTGATTGGGTCATTGCAGAGACGGAGGGGAAGGAGTTATCCCGGCTAGTGAAATCTTTCCTTTCCTGCAGAACTTTAGAATCTTGTAGAAACTTTGTCCACAAAATGTTTCCCACAAGAATCCTCAATCCATAATGCAGCTGAACAAGAGAAACTTCAGATTCCAATAATTCGGTTGGGAAGTCCTGAATTGTTCTCTGGAATTTTTCGCAGTTCAAATTCCAAACTCTTCAGCTGTTGGTCCAGTGCTGTGATGATCTTATACCGATCTTGGTGCCTTGAGATCTGCCGTGGAATAATCTGCAATCTTTCTTTTAATCATTATTCATTTGGACAAGTTGGAGTCAGACCACCACAGCTCTGACCCCAGAGACATGTTGTGTGGACTGCGACACATCAAACAAAAAAGGAAGAAATAATCCAGCCAGTCGCCTCTCTCCCAGACGAGCTCAGCACTTTTTATACACGCTTTAAGGAAAAGGGCAGAACGCACATTTGAGGATGCTGTTTGTGTACAACAGCTCAGCATTCAACACTGTTGTCCTCACGAAGCTTGTTCCCAAGCTCAGGATCCTGGGTCCAAATGGCTCTCTCTGCATCTGGATCCTGGACATCCTGAAGAGCAAACCTCATGTGGTGAGAATGCGCAATCTCAAATCCTCTGCATTTACTCTGGAGCCCCCCCAGGCCTGCGTACTCTGCCCCGTCCTGTACTTCTTTCTTACGTAAGACTGTGTGGTCACACACAGCTCCAACTTCATCAAGTTTGCGGACGACAACACCATCCTGGCTCTAAGTGTGTGCTAAAACTGTTCTCCTGAACTTTTACAGATGCACCATTGAAAGCAGGCCATGGTCTGTTCACAATGCTGCAGTCTGGCAGTGGTTACTGGCACCAGGTCACACTCCGCAGACCATACAGCTTCTCAACTGGGAACACTGATAGATTCAAAAAAATTATTTGCATATTTTAAGTGTCCCCTTTCATAGGCACAATCACACTATTATTTATATTATTTAATTTTGTCTGCTCACACTGACCATACTCCCATCTATACATTCTGTAATGAGTAGGAATGCAATATCACAAGATTTTCTCTGGACTGAATGATAAACAAATGAAATTACTACACTGAAATGCAGCACAACAGGTTGTGGTTGTTTCTCTGCAGGTGATGAGGAGTGGCCAAACCATGGCAAATCCTTCTCCCATGTCAGTCGATGGTTCTCTTTCCTGAGCTCACAGGTTCCCTTCACTGCAGTGGGCGACAAGTACACCAGCAAGACACCTCCAATGGGCAAGTCCAATGTAAGTGCAATTTTAGATGCTAAACAGTGATTTGAGATTTTATTCTTAAAACATCTGCGGAAAAAGATCATCGATGTGTATCAAGACAGGGCTGACCTAGAACGTTCATGCTCAGTGTACTGAAAAAAGAAAAGTAAAAATAATTGTTAGTGTGAAAAGTATTTTATATGGTAACAAAAACAACAGAAGTTGTTGCCCTGTATAGAAACTAAACTGACTACATTTTCATTAAAAAAAAAACACACCTCAGTCTTCACAGACTCATTTGTTGGTTATGTTTGTGCATAATTTAGGTTTGTGCCGAATGGGGATTGGATCGGCTATCGACAATTTAAAAGATGATAAACAATTTGTTTTTCATGCGCTGATATTAAGGCAATTTTAACTTACTCATGATCAGAACTAAGATGACATAAAAACAATCTCCAGAATCTGCACCCCACTGCAGTATTTCCCATTCATTGATGGCGACATGACAAGCCCCAATCTCAACGCTAACTGCCACATACTGAATACTGTTTAATATGAGTAAAATAATAATTCATTGTGGAGCTGCATGCAGAGCATTGATTCACTCAGCAACTTTAGAATACAGCTGGGTTGTCGCGGTTAGCACGCTGTACCTAGCTGCAGCTGAGAAGATCGTCCAAGCCTAGTGTAGTTTTGTTTTACCTAACTGTGGGGAGGAAAAAAGGGACAAAATAACTATGAAACAAATGCAGCTGTTTTGTTGTATTCCAAGGATGTTGGCAAGTTTGTGGAATTGCCAGGAGCTGAGATGGGCAAGGTGGTGGTTCGATTCCCTCCTGAGGCCAGTGGGTAAGGTTTGATGTGAAGTTTAGGAGATGTTAAGATTATACATGGTCATTTGATTCCTAAGTGTGCAGTGGGAGACCATTTTTTCTGTATCTCTTTGGCCAGATACCTACATATTGGCCACGCCAAGGCTGCTCTGCTTAACCAACACTACCAGGTCACACTCAAAGGCAAGCTCATCATGCGCTTCGACGACACCAACCCCGAGAAAGAAAAGGAGGACTTTGAGAAGGTGAAACATTCAGATCTCTAAGCAAATGGGGAAAAATGCAGTTGTAAAAATTGTGAATTAATCATTATAACCAAACTACTTTAAGAAATCACAAAAGTCTTTTTGTTATTCAGGTGGGGGGGGGCAAAATGGCTGCTCATATTTCTGCATGTCTTTATTTCTTCTCAGGTGATCCTGGAAGATGTTGCCATGCTCCAGATCCATCCAGACCAGTTCACCTACACCAGTGACCATTTCCCCACCATAATGAAGTTTGCTGATCAGCTGCTTTCCGAGGGCAAGGCCTACATCGACAACACGCCTCCTGAGCAGATGAAGCAGGAGAGGGAGCAGCGCATTGAGTCCAAATGCAGAAATAACAGTACGGCTGGGGAAACATTACATGATTGCCAGTCATAGGGACTGTTGAAACTAATGTGCTACAAGCTACAACATGCACCTTGTCTCTCACCCTTTTAGCGGTGGAACAAAACATGAAGATGTGGTCGGAGATGAAAGCTGGGACAGAGTTTGGTCAGACCTGCTGCATGAGGGCCAAGATTGACATGAACTCCAACAACGGCTGCTTGAGAGACCCCACCCTCTTCCGTTGCAAAAACGCTTCCCACCCTCGCACCGGAAACACCTACAAGTACTTTACTTTAATACATCCAGGGATGGAAAACTAGCTTACTGGAGTATTTGCATCAGACATTGGTCATATTTAAATATTCTAACAATGTTTATTGTCCTGTCTTCTTCCAGAGTCTACCCAACATACGACTTTGCCTGTCCCATCGTGGACAGTTTAGAGGGTGTGACCCATGCTCTTAGGACCACTGAGTACCACGATCGTGACGAGCAGTTCTACTGGATAATCGACGCTCTGCGCCTCAGGAAGCCCTACATCTGGGAGTATGCCCGGCTCAACCTCAACAACACAGTGCTGTCCAAGAGGAAGCTCACCTGGTTTGTCGACCAGGGATACGTTGATGGATGGTACGTGTAGTTTGATTTATCTGCTGACCAATGCTTAGCAGTGTGGCTTTTAGGAATGTAATTCACTACTTTTTTGTGGTCTCTCACAGCCCTCTTCCTCCCTGTGTGTCCCAATTCCACCAGTATTGATTCCATTCTTCTCTCTACCTTTACTGTCTTTCCTTTCTATCCCCATATTCTCTTTTGACTTTTCTCATCTCGTCCTCCAGGGATGACCCTCGCTTCCCCACTGTCAGAGGAGTCCTGAGGAGAGGAATGACCGTTGAGGGTCTGAAACAGTTCATCGCAGCCCAGGTATGTCTGTTGTAGTTGGAGGTGGTCAGGGAATACCTCTTTAAAACAAAGATGGTGATTGATGATTGGAGATAAAGAATATGGGAAACATTCTTATCTTTCTGCCAGACTAGAGAAAATTTAGCAAGTTGTGTCCTGAAAAGGCATTAAAATATTTTTTTATTTGTTTTCATTGTCACACAAACTTAAATTGTTTTAGTATATTTTGAATGTGTGCAGAATGCCACAGTCTTCTGCACTAATAAGGCGTCCTTAAAAAAGATGAATTGTCAAATGTCAAAATCAAGGAATTTATAACTTCCCTATTGTATTCGTGGAGTGCATAAGGCTTTTGTGTTTGTTTAAATGTTTTTTTCTTTTATCCGACTCCTTCCAGGGTGGATCAAGGTCAGTGGTGAACATGGAGTGGGACAAGATCTGGGCTTTTAATAAGAAGGTACATTTTCCTCCATTTTTATCTCATTTCTCATTTCATTGTCTGAACCTTGCTTTATTACTTACATTGTGATAAAAAGGATTCTGACGTTTGAATTAGCTGCACTTTTAGTAGGGCTGAACGATTTTGGGGGGAAAAAAATAAAAACTTTCTGACAGATAGTGCGATTATGACTCGATTTGCATTTTTTTTTTTTTTGTTTAAGTTTAGCTAAAGTTCAGTATTCACTGCTAGTCTATTTTTGACGGAAGCCACATCAAGCAGCACAGAGCAGATGAACCGGGCAGGAAGTCAGACACAGAACAGCAAAGAGAATCCGGTCGATTTTCAAAATAAAACACTCTGTGGAGACTCGAGGTCGTCTATCAACAATAAACACATTTAAAACAGACAAAAAAAGAAACAATGTAACTACGTAGCCTACGTAACCACGCTAGAAGCACAAAAATCAAGGACAACTGAACAAGTCAACAAAATCTGAACAAGTCAGCAAAGTCAGGCAGGCCAAACTATTCACAACTAGCTAATCACGTTGATTCAAATCGTAATTTCCATTTGAAAACAATTAATCGTTCAGCCCTAAGTTTTAGTACAGTCAGCATTGTCCTTCTGTAGTAGACCACTGACTGGGTGAAATTCTAAATTAAACAATCAGACAATTTACAGCTTGTAAGATTCAAGGGCTAATTTTAAGTTTGTTTGACCTAGTTTGCATGTTAGACAAAGAGGGGATATAATAAATGACTATGACACAAACCTTACAGTCTCAGTTCTATAATTGACAATGGTTCAGAGAATTGCCCACTGGTTCACTGCTGGCATGGCTTCTTTGTGCTTTGCTGTTCTCACTCTGTTAAATGCTTTCATTTGCTACCTGGTTTCCAGCCTCATTACCCCCCCCCCCCCCCCCCCCCCCCCCCCCCCGCCGCTCTACATATTGCCCCCAATAACCTGGGAAGACTCAAAAAACAAACCAGCTCCTTCATTTCATGTCCCACATTTGTTTTTTACCGTTTTCATCTGTGTTGCTTCCTCTGTGTGGTTTTCCTTGCTGGCACTTGCTGCTTCATCCCCAAGTACAGTAGAAGGTAATACTTTATACATTAACAAAGAGTGAAGAAATGTTATAGAAGTGGTTCGACGAAATGCCTATATGAAAATAGGGAAAGAAGACATTAGTTAGTTTCAGATCTTAGTTTGAATATCTTTTTGATACAATTGAAAGGCTAGTCTGGCATCACTCCTGATTGGTGGAGTTAAAGACCGGTTGTAAGGATGCAGCTAACAAAGGTTGGGATGACATTTTGCGTCAGGTTGAGATTAAGAAGCAAGCAGCTGTTTCGGTTTTTGCCAAGGGCTTCATACGCATGGATAGGGCTGTCGTGGTGAAGTAACCCCCCTCCCCCTCCCGGCAATATGTTAGTAGAATCACATTCTCTGACGGCTCTTTCAGAGACATGTCAAGCAGGCTACAGACTCTTTTAATTCTGTTGTTTAGAATTTTTTAAAGTAAAAGCTCAGTTCAACTCCAAATACAATGAATGAAATACAGTAAACAAGCTTCTCGTGCTTTTATTTTGTAGGCAAAACCACTAAAGAGGAAGTGATTATGTGAGTAACTGTTGCTGCCCTGACTGAGATCTATTTTAGTAACGCTATCAAAGTATTTATTTATATTTTTTGCTGCTTTTAAAGCACCATAATCTGACAGCGGGTCAGATATTATTACTGGCGGGCAGTTTTGGCAAGGATACATAATCACAGACAATTAATGAGTTCCCCTTGTCAGTGTTTGTATAAACTTTAATGTGTGGTTTACACTGAATGGACTGTGGTGCAGAAACAGTGACAGTATTTCACACTCTTGGCTTACATTTTCCATGTTGTCTGTCAGTGGCCAAGTCACAATAACATATGGTTTTACTGAATAATTAAGTAAATATAATGTCTTAATAAATATACCTAAAGAAAATAGAAACTAGATGCCACTAAATCTTACACACTGAACCTTTAAATGGGGTTATGGACGTTCTTCACAATTGTTTGTTTTAGATGTTCCAATATTTAGTTAAATGGCTCAGTGAACACGGTTGTACACGTGTTATTAGTTCAGCATCATACAGGAATAACAAAACAAATGAAAGATAACTAACGTATACTCTGGTTCCTACTGTGGTTCCTAAAACCAGTTCCATCTTTACTTTCTAGCCGTGATCCAGAACTACATGCCTTAGTCTACCTAAGACACATGTCGATATTAACTGGGAAGTTCTACTGATTTCATTAGACTTCTTAAGTGCAAACAGCCATGTACATATAACTCACCAAACTGCTTTACTTTATGTAAATCTTCATGTTTTGTATCTGTGTAGCTAATAAATGGACAGTTTGCTTAGTTGTGCCCCACACAGGTGACTACTGACACAGGTGTAAATAGCAACAAGTGAATTTAATTACGTTTTGTGGTGACAATATGTTAACACCGAAAACTTTAACAAATCATAATTTACTTTTGTTTTGATATTCACAGCTCAAGCGGAAGCAGGTTTAAAGTCAGTAGTCCTTGCAATGTTAAGCTAATGTTAGTAACATTTGAAGCCAGATGTCTATCGATTAGGGTTGGCAAGGTCTACAAAATTTCCATCGGATGATATCTACAATGAAATATTGGGATGGATGATGTTATCGGGTGCGTGGGCGTGCAGGGGGGGCAGCAGTCGTCTTCTGTGCATGTGTTCTCGCACAGACTTCACTTGGAGGAAAAAAAAATTGGTAGACTATTAGCTTGTGTTACAAGTCACGGTGGATATTTTACACACAGACCAGGTAAAGCAACAGTGTGCAGATGTTTCATTTATTTCATAGGCTATGTCATTAATAAGCCGATGTGCGGCTCACCTGCTGCCGTGAAACGTATCGAGGAAAAAAGATGAGTTCTCAGTCTTTTAGGCGACTTTATAAAACATACTGCTGATGGAGAAAAAATGGAGCAGACTGGGGGAGAGAGACAGAGAGAGGCGGGGCCAACCGGGGTGTTTACCTTAGGTATAGGTGAGTGTGTGGGAGAAGAGAATTCCAAGGCAGGTGCAAAGCATACTTACAATAATTAGAATGTTCGTGGTCATTAAAACCTGCTTTCACAGGGTGGTATAATGTGAACATTTGAGATTTTTTTTTTTGCTGGGGGGTTACAATCATGATGCGGGTTCAACGTCGTAATGTCTGTCAGCCATCGCCGATGTACGATGGCATCATCTATTGGCCCAACCCTACTATCGGTAGCACCTTTTATGTTAGATTTCACTACATTCCCATATTATCCGATATTTCAGTCCCATTTTATTCAGTTGGAAAATAGAAAAAGTACAGATTCTAAATATTCATTAGTTGACTAGTTTACAGAATTTTGTTTTTGTCATTTATTTATCTAATTAATTTGTATTTTAGTTGTCCATTTCTGTAATTAGCCTTGGGATTCCTTAGCCTGGTGGATATGTTGCTGATAAGGGGAACCACTAGATAACAGACTAGCATCCTTGAAGAAGTTTAGCATGATGTTCCATACTAGAGTAAATATTTGGGCTTTGCTGGAGGTGGAAATAAAATAGACAAAAACAGGAAGGTGTAGCAGTTGTATTGAGGACAAAGCAGAGAGGGAAAACTATGTAAACAGTCCATTCTGTGTAAATGTGTCTCTTCCTCTTTCCTCTCTCTCTTCCTCCCTCCTTGTATCTGACATTAAACAGCATCTCACTCTTCTGTTTCCAAGCTGCCAATTAGCTGTCTGAAGGTACTCCTCCCCCTCTTGCTCATTTCCACACACTCCCTCCCTGCTTTCATCATGGGCTGGTTTATCTGAAAATCCACCAACAGCCCTCACTATTTTACCAGCCAAACAGATGTTCAGAGTGTGTATGGTGTATCCTAATCACGTTTGCTTACATGTCAAAGAACTAAAAGTATTAAAAAGCAAAAGGCAGCAGAGTTGTGTAGTAGTAGGTCAGAGAGACATGTCCATTAGCAAGATGCTGACTCTACCAGCTCCCAGGTGCTATTTTAAAGCTGATCTCTGACCTAATTGTGGAGAATGCAGTAGAGGATTTAATGAGAGGATTTAATGAAGTGGTTGGTAAACTCGTTATTTTGGGTTGAAATCTGTACAGCTTTGAATTTCCCCTCTTTGTGAAAGCTCAAAATTAGTAATATGATGAAACTATCAGTGTTACTCTCTTGCACACCATGTTTTTTTTTCTTTACCCGTTTGTTGCTTTTATCACTTACCATTCTCCATCCCCACTGATTTTAAAGCGATTATGATCAAAATTGAAGTAAATGTAGTGAACAGATTGCTGTGTTCTGTCAAACTGTGCCAAAAAACACGAGACATTTTGGTGGGTTCAGATTTGTATGGTCATATTTTAACTAACAAAACTAATGCAGTATTAAAAAGTAAAAAAACTTACAAGATATCACAATAGCGTGACAATACAGGAAATGCAATTTTCTTATACCAAACAACAAACCAGTTATGGGAATAATTTGGACTACAGTGAAACAGCATTGCCTTACTTACAGTACACAAGATGCTCTGCCCTGCAGCCCTTCTGTGATTTAGACAGATTTTAGAACCAGTCAGGAGTGAGATGGTTAGATTTAGTAGGATTTATCTCTACAACACAGACTGGTTGCATAAACTGCAAAAACATTTTTAAAGGTCAGACAGTACTTCATGAAGATGTTCGTATCCAGTGTTGAATCATGTCTTCCTCTCCATCTATTCCTTTCATTTAGTCCATTGCAGCAGTTGAGACATTTCCTCTTCATTTATCGACTATAGCCCATTTAATTGAACATGTTTGTTTATTTATGTGAGATTCAAAAGTGCTTCACACAATTTTCCTAAATCACCAACATTACATTCACAAGTTTAGTTAGTTAAATTTGCTAATTCTGGTCCAATAATCTGTCAAGAACACAAATATTTAAAGTTTGACGCTATAAGACCTGTGGGTTAATAAACCAATTTTTTTTTTTTTTCTGAAACAGCATGCATACAATCTTGAGAATGATCGACTAGTTCCCAGCGACAATTACACAACAGAGAGTATTTCTGATTGAAATGCCCATCCTTAGTAAGAACTAGAGACTATTTGTGTTGCCACTGGGGCCTGCAAACCAAAAATGTCTACCACTACTGTACTGTGAAGTGGTGTGTGTATTCACCAACACTTCCTTGTGATCTCGGCTGGTAAAATAGTGAAAGTGGATTGTGACTGAATTAGCAGCCGTTTGTATACAATCACGCTTCTCTCATGAAAACACTTTATCCACTTGTCTTTCTCCTTGTGTGTCTTACTTTCTTCATTTGTACTTACTGAGCTGGGGTATTTTAGTATCACATTGTTATTTGTGCTTTGTTTTCAAAGAAAACAGTTTTTGAATAAAGTTGCATCATTTTCTGTTTTGTCTTTTCATTACTCAGCATTTTGTTGTTATAAAGCCCCTTGTCGGCCGTTTCCTTTACTGACCTGTGTGTGTGTGTGTGTGTGTGTGTGTGTGTGTATATGTCTGTCTTTGTTTGTGTGTGTGTGTTAGGTTATTGACCCGGTAGCTCCCAGGTACACGGCTCTGTCCAGCTCCTATGTGGTTCCTGTTTCCGTCCCAGAGGCTACAGAGGAGATCAAGGAAGTGGCCAAACACCCTAAGGTTAGCCGTCTCATACACACAAACATGCGATATAATCAGCAGGCCTCAAACTTCTGATGTTTGTTTGTGCCTGAAGTAGATCTGATTGATGGAAACGTTGCCCAGCAGCAGTAAATAAAAACACACTGTGAGCAGATGCTAAATTTTTGCCATGACATCTCCTGTTTGGTCCAGCACCAAGTGTTTTTTGGATGTGGAAACTTCTTTCTCAATAACACTTTTTTTTTTTCTATTTGCATTACTTGTAGGACTTACATTAACTACTCTTGCGTGGTGCAGATATTTAGTACTGTGAAAATGGAGTGCCCTTGTACAACAGGCTGTGTTAAAGCACTAAGTTAACAGGAGGCTGAAGATAAATTTCCACATTTCAAGAAGCACCTCACCTGTTATTATCTACACTAGGGGAGTGAATCTTTAGGCACCTCACAATTCAATTCGATTACGTTTTTGAGGGCTGCGATGCAAATACGAAACAATTATTGATGCATCTTGATTAATTTTTTTTTCCTATGTGATATCGGGATAATTACTAAGAATTGAATTTGCCCATTAAAATCCAAAAGAAACGTCTCCTAAATTGCTTGAAAGGACTACTTTGCATCCCTAATTTACTTTACTAGGCTCCGCTCCTCCTAGTCAGCACCATCCTTTATTTAACAACCAGCTTTCAGACTCCGCTGAAAAATGAAATATAATTTAACTGTCAGGATGTAACATACAGTATATGTACAGGACACAGCTGTACACCAGTTTAGTCTTTGCTTCTATCTGATCTTCCCAACCCTGGTAGGTAGGTAGTAATGACACGCAACTAATTAATAGTACTTCGTTACTAATTTAGCTAATTTTAACTTAGATAGCAGCCAAAACACATGCTGCACAGGGATCACTCACGCTAACCGGTATCACTCAGTAGTTGGGGGAAACAACAGACTTTATTAACGGTCACACTGTGACCTACACGTACATTTACTGGCTGATAACGTATTAAGTAACTTAAATATTTTCCTTCACTAACTTTCACCATCTGATTAGCTCGCCCACTCCCTCGCTACACACACAGGGAGGCAGCCCAGCGGTGTTCCCCACTGTTTACATGTGTTACGGTACTCGCACATTGTGCGAGCGAAACTCAGTTGCTACGCATTCATATTAATAAGCGTGTCATTCATTCAGCAGTGCCGCAATGCATCGAATACAGCGGGGACACTGGTCTCTGTTATGTGCGCACCACAGATGCTGCACGGACGCACTTCAGAGAGTTCCACCTTTTGTGTTCTGTGAACATTACGTTATCAATTAACACTTAGAAGATTCTGAATTGATTAACAAATGTCAAAAATTGATTATCTATGTCCGCATCGCGATGCATCTAAGAATCAATTGTTTTTCTCCCACCCCTAATCTACACATGATTTGAATAGTGATTCAGTTCAGTGGTTGTTGGTTACAAATAACACTGAGCTAATTGTTGGACTCATGGAGCTTTTAGAGGTCATTGTTCTTGCCCTGTTTGGTACCTCAGTTGTGACCAAGTACATATATTTTCTATGTCCCTCCAGAACACAGAGGTGGGCATGAAGAAGGTTTGGTACGGACCTCGAGTTCTGGTTGAAGGAGCCGATGCTGAGACTTTCACAGAGGGAGAGATGGTAACCTTCATCAACTGGGGCAACCTCATCATCACCAAGATCAACAGGTATGTAGGATCACTGCTCAGCTAATCCACATTGTTGTTGTCGTTAAGGTAATGATTTTCTCACCCTTTCCCGCTACTCACTCAGAGGGCCTGATGCTAAGGTTGTGTCCATGGAGGCTCGACTAAACCTGGAGAACAAGGACTACAAGAAGACAACAAAGATCACATGGCTGGCTGAAACAGCCAGCGCCCCACTGCTGCCCACCATCTGCGTCACCTACCACCCACTCATCACCAAAGCCGTCATCACCAAAGACGACGACTTCAAGGAGTACATTAACAAGAACAGCAAGGTATGTTCCTAATTTCACGGTGGGTGTGTGTGACATTTGTGGTGGTCATTTTTTTTTATCTTTTGCTGACTCTCTCATTCTCACTCTCTCAGGTGGAGGAGAAGATGCTTGGAGATCCCTGTCTGAAGAGCCTGAAGAAAGGTGACATCATCCAGCTCCAGCGACGGGGCTTCTACATCTGCGACCAGCCTTATGAGCCAGTCAGGTGAGATGTTTGAACCACCCCAGTTCACTGAGATCACCAAACACAACATGTGGCTTTGCCCAGTACTATCACAGTCTTCTCCTGTCAAACTATGTTGATCGTCCCACTGTCTGTGTCTAACTGCGGTTAACAACTACAGTCCTAACAGCTGTAAGGAGAGTCCCTGTGTCCTGCTCTACATTCCTGATGGACACGTCAAGGAGATGCCGACTGCTGGATCCAAGGACAAGAGCAAGACCAAGGCCTCCAAAAACACAGTGAGTGCTTTTGAAGAAACCCCCCATCCAGAAGTTTGTAGCATACCTTGTAACTGTAAATAAGTAAAGTTATGAATAATAATATTCGGAAATATTATTGTTCTAAGCACTCGTTTTGGGGCACCACCTGAATTTCCGTTCGCCCAAGGCCTTCAGGACGCCTTAGGTAATAATTACACAATTCTTTACTAATGATCAGCTAGTTAATAAATGCTTAATTATTTTAAATCAGTTTAATCAGTCAGTCAGTCTCAAATCAAAAGGTGAATTCTCTGTGCGGTGACCTGGAGCAGAACAGTACACATACACAGTTCCTGTGATTAGGGTGAAATTTATTAACTAACTAAAGTGAATACAAAGTGAGGTTAAATATATCGAAGATATAAAAACAATGACTAAACAACCAGGATGCAATCAATGAGATTGATAGAGTTCAATGTGAATACGTAGGTCTATTGTGGGAAAGAATTTGATTCTAAGGGAATAAGAGACGAATGGACGCAAGTTATGATCGTAACTTTTAAGTTAAATTTGGCTAGGAGGTTTAGGCTAAAGGATTACAGCTAAAGGCCAAAAGATTAAAAGCTAGAGGACATCAACTTGGCCACAAAATGCAGGATTTTGGTTTTGGTGTTGTTTATCCCAGTTAAGTTTATCGAAGTTAATTCGATTGAAACAAAGCTTAAAAGAAACTTAATTGTTTCTGAATTCAAAGGTGCGTGACTAAAACGGTCTGATAACTTTAACAAAACAAAAGAAAAGGTAAATTCACCGAGACCTGTGAATATGGTCAAGTAAGCTGCTGTGAGACAGAAGAAAATTTAAGTGTCTCGGAGATCTTTCCGGACCGAACTCTTGATTTCTGGCATTGCTAGGAGCGACACGCCTGGGGAGCAGGCGCAAGGAGCAGAGATCGGAGCATAAGAGAAAGAGAGAGCTCAAGGCGCTGTGTTTTTGTTACCTGGGGCATGTCCCCAGAGGGAGGGCTTTCAGGTCTTCTCTGAGATTCTGTCAACTTTTAATATGGTCTTAAACCATATTTGCACGTGTTTTATATCAAATACCTTTCCACAATCAACTCTTAAATGTCATAAACAGCCATACAGTTCTGAGTTTTAAGTATTTGATAAAAGGAAAGGAAAAGTTATTGTGAATCGTCCATAACAATTAGAAAGAAAGTCGTTTACCTGAGGTGCAGTGTGGGAGAAGAGAATTACTAGGCATGTGCAAAGCATACTTAAAAACAATAAGAAGAATGTTCGTGGTCATTAAAACCTGCTTTCACAGGGTGTGAAAATTTGAGATTTTTTTTTGCTGGGAGGGTGGGGGTCTATCGGCCCAACCCTAGTTCAACTGGAAACCAGCACTTTTCCCCGCTCCTCAAATAAGCTTGTTAATTATTTTGACACAAGCACACTCTGATCTTTTGTTTCTGCTAGTTGTGGATATAAGTTGTGTGCTGATTTAAACTGATCTGCTCTTAGTTGGAGGAGATTTCCAGGCAAACAATGGAGACTGGGTATCCCTTCTATAATGGTGTTCAGGCTTTGGGTGGGTACAGTGAGGGGCAAACAACAGTATTCAAGCTGAAACAACAATGTATTGCGTGGTGCTTCACTCAAGGATTTTCAAAACGTGGGAGACCACAGACATAATGACAGATTTAAACAATTTGTAATATTTCAATCGTAAGAACTCGCACACGAGATGATTCAGTCAAGACGCAGGACCACACACTTTACTAAACAATTTTGAGTGGCAGGGGCTTGGAATCTTACGGGAGGCTGACTGTCACCTGTGTGTGTGCAATGCACGCAAAAAGACAAATACTGAAAGATGTCATGACTGGGAAGATGCATGGCTTAGACATTTTATAGCGCGAGCAAAAACACAACCTCTGGTGGTTAACACTTCCTCGTCAGCTCGCTCTCATTGGCTGTTGTCGGTTTCTGCGCAATATTCCATCGGTGGATAAACTGGTACCTGTCACTTTCTTGCTCTTCCTGTCCTTGTCTAAATCTGCCTTACTTCTCCCCTTAGCCTGCCACTCCTGCCAAGGCTGCCTCAACCTCATCCGGTGACTTATTCTCAAGCATTGTAGCACAAGGTGAAACTGTCCGCCAGCTAAAGACTGCCAAGGCTCCTAAAGACGAAGTGGACAAGGCAGTTCAGGAGCTGCTTTCTCTAAAGGTGCGTCAGCTGTTAACTATAAATCAATTAAACTAAATATAGACTCTAAATTAATCAATTGATTTGCAGTGCCATTCTCTCTCTCTCTCTCTTTCTCTCCCTGCAGGCACAGTTTAAGAAGCAGACAGGTATGGACTATAAGCCGGGCATGGAGCCTCCCACCTCTGCTCCAGCCCCACCCACCACATCAACAGACTCCACCTCCTGCCCGTTCACCCGTGTTTCCCAGCAAGGCGAGCTGGTCAGGAAACTGAAGGCGGAGCAGGCACCTAAGGTACCTGGGCATTTTTTTTTCAAATTACTAATCATGTCCTCATCATGTCCCAAGCCATCTGTCCGTCCGTTGATATTGCGTTGAGTGATTTGTCTTGGCATTTCTCGTGTCCCCATTCGTTGTCCGGCGAATTCACGCGACCAGAGTCGTTTGTGTAGTTGCTAGTCCCTGCACGTTTCCCAAATGATTTGTCCAGTCATCGCTCATGTCCCCATGTCATGTGCATGCCAGTCAAATTGATCCATATCTACATGCAACCATAAGCTGGTTTGTTGATGGTACCAGGACCAGATTGATGTAGCAGTGAAGCAGCTCCTCGCTCTCAAGGCGGAGTTTAAAAAGCTGACGGGTCAGGATTACAAACCAGGGATGGCCCCTCCCACTCTCGCCTCCTCTGCTCCTTCACCTCCGACCACCATCTCTTCTTCTTCCTCCTCCTCCTCCTCCTCTCCCTCAGGCCTGTATGAGCGCGTTGCACAACAGGGGGAGGTTGTGAGGAAACTGAAGTCTGAAAAGGCCCCCAAGGTATTCTGATGCAAGACTGTAGAGATGTAGTGATAGAAAAAAAATTAATAAATAATAATAAAATTATATAATAAATAAATAAATAAATATATATAATTAATAATAAAAAAAAAACAGCGCTTATAAAGGCGTTAAGTATAATTGTGAATATCAGCATAATACCACAAGTAGCCTTCAATTTTCACTATGACTAGATCACCATTTTAAAAAATTTATCGGCTACACATTTTTTTAGATGACTAAGACGCTAATAAATCAAAAGTTAAGTGATCACACTACAGACAAAATTTCAGTTGAAACTATCTGTCTCATGAGTTTACCGTTTAATATCAATGTCAGTGACCCCCAAATGTTGTCTCAGAGACTTTGAATGGACGTTTAGCTTGTTTTTTTTTTTTATTTTAGTGTTTGACTTTTGTGTCTGCGCTGTATGTGGCTAGATAAGAAGAGTAGTGAGAGAGAGTATGAGTGATTGGATCCTAAATGAACATATTGTTTTCTTAATTTGCTTGTATTTTATTCCTCTGTGCTTTTCTCAGTGAGAGTGTCACCTTCTTCTGTGCACCAATTGAGATTTAGCAACATTTTAGTCAGAATCTGATTACTGTTGGTCACACAATCTGATCAAATCATATCCTCCACACATACGTGAAGCAGGTTAGCTTTTGGGTCTCTGAGAGTTAAATTCTCATCAGGGGGTACGTAAAAGTTTTTTTTAGCTACGAATATTTCATGGTACAATATTGAAGATCAGAAGCCAGTTTGTAGGGGAAGCCAGCTGGACTGCTGAATGAGAATCACTGGTCTACACTTCCCCAACAACAACAACAACCTTTTTCTAAAGTCAAAATAACTTTTGACTTTCTGATTACACCAGCCACTGTGTCTATGCAATACACATTTTCATAGAGGTAAGGAATCAGGGTCACTTGCTTGTGTCTTGACTTCCCTAGATCAGACTTCTTCAGACATGTCTTACTAGAACATGTGTGAACAGGTGTTTAAAGGGGGCAGACTAATAACTTACAATGTACAAAATGCACAGTATCAACACTAGGGAATGTAGGTTGAAACAAGTTCTGGTGTGGGGCATCAACAGCAAGTCTAACCTCCTCTAAAAAGAGACGGCCCAAACACCAATGCTGATGAAAAGCTAAGCCTGGCCAATGATAGTGAAAATTAGCTAAGGTATATAATCTTATATGTGGTCAGTATCAAGATTTTCATATTTGTATGCATTGGCATATTAATATGTTTGCCCACTGTTAATGTTGATTATGCACATGTGCTGTTAGAGGATTATAAAAATGGCTATGAAGTGAGTCACAGTTTTCTTGTCCTCTGTACCCAGGACCAGGTTGATGCAGCAGTGAAGCAGCTGCTCGTCCTGAAGACGGAGTACAAACAGGCCACAGGCCAGGACTACAAGCCTGGAGCGGCTCCAGTTCAGAAAGCCCCCGCCGCTGCCCCGGTCCAGAACAAACCCAACCCTGCTCCTGCTGCCACCAACCTCTATGAGAGGGTTGCTGAGCAGGGAGAAGTGGTCAGGAAACTGAAGGTTGAAAAGGCCTCCAAGGTGAGATTTCATGGTCACAGCTGTTACTGCATATCCATCTGCTACCAGTGTTTCCCCTACCATCAGCAGCTTTATATTGTTGAGTAGTCCTGCAACTGTTGCTGCTGCCATAACTGAACGGTTCTGTTCTTGCTGGCTGTTCATCAGGATCAGATAGATGCTGCGGTGAAGCAGCTGTTGGCTCTGAAGGTGGAGTATAAACAGCAGACCGGACAGGATTACAAACCAGGATTACAAGCCCCGGGTAGCGCTGCCCAAACCAAGTCCAACTCTTGTGTGACCCAGTCCAATTCTTCCCCGGAGGCCCAGAAACTGTTCTCTCAGGTGGCCCAACAGGGAGAACTGGTGAGAAAGTTAAAGTCTGAGAAGGCCCCCAAGGTAAGGAACCAATCACAGGGTGGAATTAAATACACCTAGCACTGGAGAGGGGAAAAAAACTACAACTGTCCTTTCATTTCAGGACCAGGTGGATGAAGCCGTGAAGACTCTCCTGGACCTGAAGACCAAGTACAAGACACTTACTGGAGAGGAATACAAACCAGTGGCTGCTGCCGGAGCCGCTGGAGGAGAGGACAAAAACCGCAAGGAGAGGGAGAACAAGTCTGAGAAACAGGGTGGAGGAGGAGGAGGAGGAGGGAAGAAGGGAAAAGGAGACAAAACCAGTCAGGGCAAGGAGGCCTCAGGAGGAACAGGAGGCTCAGGAGAGGGTCAAGGACCTAAGAAACAAACACGGTGAGAGACTGGAAACAGATTAAAGGAGAGGTGAAGAAGTAGATCCAGACAACGATAAACCATCTTCATCTGGTTGCAGTTTGAAATGTTGCCAGCCAGCACAATGTTTAGTGACAAGTTTTTATCCGATTTAAGATAAAATGATAACCCTTTATTACAATAAATACTGTGAACATGATTATAAGGATATTGAGGAACAAAATGTTTTACTTTTTGCATCTAAAGTCAACTTTTCCACTTGGAACTCTTTCTTTCATTCTCTTGCTTTAAGTGCAGACTTGACCTCATACTACATGATTTTCAAAACCTCAGCGTATTTTCAGTTTTATTTTGGTGTCTCTAACTATAGTGACTGGTGGAAATATTTGTCCTCCCTCCCACCTGTGGAGCAAGGCTCTGCAGGCTGAACAAAAGTGTATGCACGTAGAATAGATGTATGGCGAGATTATATGGCAGTTACAGTTAGTCCTGCTGAAAATGATTTGCCTGAAATTGACTGGTAGCAGAGTAAAAACAATGTCTGAACCAATAAAAAGCCACAAACTGATCTGTTTTCTCGGAATTCTGTTTTGAGCACGTTATAAACGAGATGCTTCATTAGTAAAATGCATTGTGTTGTATGGAGGTGTTGGAATTGTTACCACAAAACACACAACATACAGTAACTGGCAGTTGATGGCTAGTTTCATTCAAACCATACATGCATTGTATATATTAGCCTTTAAATAAATACTGGAGCTTTGTGGGGACAGACTTGGATTTGTTACCAGGACACTGAAGATGGATCATCTGTAAGCTCAACCCACTGCTACTGTAGCTTAACGACTGAAGAGGGGGGGGGGGGGTTGTACTCAGATGGTGAGTTTTAAATGGTTGATGTGTTTTTCATTTGCTTGATCAGTGCTTGTGGTCTGCTGTCAGCCTCAAGGATGAAATTTGATCACTCTTTGATAGTGCTGCACTACTAATATATATATTATATAGACATTTATAATGCGCATGTTTATCTCTCCATAGTAAGAACAGAAATTTGGCACAGCAGTGTCCTTAAACCTTTTCATTCTGAAGACCTGCTAAAGTTAAAAAGGTTTTGATGCAAAAAGTACTGTTAAAAACTTTTGTTCCTCAGATAAAGACTAATAATCATGCTCATAATGTTGCCCCAATAACAGGGATTATGCTTTTGCCTTTACCGTGCAGCTCTGTCTGTTTTGTCAGTTAGCAGTAGGAAGCCTCACAGCAGCTGATGTGAGCTTTGAGTTGCATGGTTGGCTGGACTGGGAATGGCTGTGTGTTTGAATGCACTCCGGAGTAATCTTGTACCTGCACCTAGACTTACTAAGGAGGCCTGTCCTGACACATCGCCCTGCCACTGTGTTTGGGCAGTGTTCCATCACTACTGCCTTTTTTAATTTGACAAATAGTTCTTTCAGCCAGAAGATAATACAACAACTTGTAGAGAACACGATAATACAGTAAAACAGACGGTCTTTTTGAAATACAGTTTTGAATGTTTTTAATGCATTAAAATATGTGATTAACAAAATAAAAATTCCGTCACACACATTTACATTTAAAGTATCTTTAAGGTTTGCATCACACTAACTTAGTTGTCTGTCTCCTGACAGGTTGGGTTTGGAGGCCAAGAAAGAGGAGAACCTGGCTGACTGGTACTCTCAGGTGAGTTAAATTATAGTAACACTAAAAAAAGGTGAGTCTTTTCTGAAATTTCTTTTGAAAATTGCCCTTTCAATGCAACGTTGCTCCTTCCCCTCCAGGTCATCACTAAAGCAGAGATGATTGAGTACTATGATGTGAGCGGCTGCTACGTGTTGCGGCCCTGGTCCTTCTCCATCTGGGAGGCCATTAAAGACTTCTTTGATCGGGAGATTAAGAAACTGGGTGTGGAGAACTGCTACTTCCCCATGTTTGTCTCTCAGGCCGCCCTGGAGAAGGAGAAGTCCCACATTGAAGACTTTGCTCCGGAGGTAAAAAGGACCTGTTTTTTTGTTTTGTTTTTTTTATGTCGTCGTCCTCCCATGGACAAAGTAACGTCATGGAAGGAAAAGGCTTTGATTGCACCACTGAGGAAAATAACAAAACACAAAAATACCAGAACTATAAACATAAATAATCATATAATGGTTTTGATGTTGTCTTTGTCAGGTTGCCTGGGTAACCCGGTCAGGAAAGACTGAGCTGGCCGAGCCCATTGCTGTCAGACCCACCAGTGAGACAGGTCTGAACCACAACTTTTAGCAGACCAGTCTGTATATATTAACAGAGACGTGTATAAACCTTATTTAAACAGCTTTTTAAACATTTATCTTGTTCTTAGTGTAGCTGTTTGCGTGGTTTTGCTGATTTGTCGTGTGTGGTTATGAACCTGTGGTCTGTTTTGTTTTGCTTCAGTGATGTACCCTGCCTACGCAAAATGGGTCCAGTCCCACAGAGACCTGCCAATCAAACTCAACCAGTGGTGTAATGTCGTGGTCAGTATCCTCCTACAGTCACATCTACACCATCTTCATCTACAACTCCTGTTCCTTACCTCTTACTTGTGCATCTTTACTTTGTGATTACAAGCTTGTTAAAGACAGTTGGTACACAGAAGACTGGCCCCTCTCTGAAGTCATTTTTTTTTATTCTCATATCTTTCTCTCCCCCACTCCTCCCTCCAGAGATGGGAGTTTAAACACCCCCAGCCTTTCCTGAGGACAAGAGAGTTCCTGTGGCAGGAGGGACATACAGCCTTTGCCACCAAGGAAGAGGCAGCTGAGGAGGTAACAGCCCTGGCAACACTGGCTTACAACTACCGCAAGCACTCTTCTCTCCATTATGTTTAATGAAATACACTAGAATTGGTTTTGAAATGCATAATAGTGCAGTATAGTTATGGTACTAAAATGAGTATTGCTGTATTGTACAAAACAGTACGTTTTTGTGTGCTTTACACGTTATGTATTTGTAGGTGCTCCAGATCCTGGACCTTTATGCCAGGGTGTATGAAGAGCTGATGGCGATCCCTGTGGTGAAGGGGAGGAAGACGGAGAAGGAGAAGTTTGCAGGAGGAGATTACACCACCACTGTGGAGGCTTTCATCTCTGCCAGCGGCCGAGCCATTCAGGTACAGTAGTATACTGTATCACCTCACTTGATCCTCTCCTCCAATCACACTGAGCCAGCAGAATTTTACTTTTAATTCTTAAATCTCAACAACGGATTGGATGAGACACCAATGATGAGCTGCAGTGAAACAATGATTTATTATTCTCCTCTTTTTCACACTTCATCCACATACATTCTGATTGATTTGACTTTAGTGCAAATTGTTTTAAAAAAAAAACCCATGGAGTCATCCTACACTCTGCTTTGCTTTGTGTTTCCTCAGGGTGCTACGTCCCACCATCTTGGTCAGAACTTCTCCAAGATGTTTGAGATCGTGTTTGAGGATCCCAAGAGGCCGGGTGAGAAACAGCTGGCTTTCCAGAACTCCTGGGGAATCACAACCAGGACCATCGGGGTCCTCACCATGGTCCACGGAGACAACATGGGACTCGTACTGCCACCCAGGGTCGCCTGCCTGCAGGTACACAACACACACACACACACACACACACACACACACACACACACACAAAACTACAGTAGATATACTTGATGGATTATTTTTATTTTTCAATTAACAAATGTGTAACAATACACCCATTAAGCACAAGGCATCTGCTTTTTATTCTGTTCTTTTTATATGAAGAACAACTCCCCCCCCCCCACTAAAGTAAACGGCCGATCTATGATGAAGACTTCATACACGCAGGGGGAAAAAATGCATACACTAAATAATTAAAATGTCTCTTTGCTTTTCCAGGTTGTAATCATCCCATGTGGGATCACTGCATCCCTGCCAGAGCAGGACAAGGAGGCGGTGTTGACCCAGTGCTCTAAATACCTGAGCAAGCTGCTGGATGCTGGCGTCAGGGTGAAGACTGACCTCCGAGACAACTACTCCCCAGGGTGGAAATTCAACCACTGGGAACTCAAGGTCAGAAATAAAATGATGATGATAACAGTGGTGGTGGTAGTGAATTAAGTGTTTTACCTGAAGGCATAAATTCAACAATAAGAAACAGTTTAAAAAAAAAAAAAAAAAGAAGGTAAAAGTCAACAAGTCACAAAAGCTAAAATTTTTTTGAAAGCATTGATAATGACGGGAGCTGTTCTATCCGTGTCTGTCTGTGTCTATCATCCAGGGAGTTCCTATCCGTCTTGAAGTGGGTCCTAAAGATGTGAATCAGCATCAGTGTGTTGCAGTGAGGAGAGACTCTGGCGAAAAGGTGACAATTCCAGAGGCTGAGGTGGAGAAGAGGCTGGTCGCTATGTTGGAGGACATCCAGAACAACCTGTTCAAGAAGTAAGATGCAGCACCACACACCCGGGTCAGACTTACACTATACTTGGCTGGCACAGGGCTTTTTTATTATATCTTGACATATAAACAGTCAAATATAACTGACCACAGAAAAGGCATGTTTTTTTGTTGTTAGAGGATGGGGGGGAAATCTGCAGTGAAACCTGACCTGCCTGCTCTTAATCCCACCTAAAGAATTTGTGGGCGTTAGTGTCATCTGAAAGGAAAAGAAAAACACTGTCAGTCTCCTGTTCTCACCTCGGTCAGACCTTTACTCAAACACACAGATTACATAAACGTGCATACATGTAAATGAAAGCTGGAAGTTGTTTTCAGTGTAATAAAATACACTTGAATTTGAAATGTATGACATATCTGGTCATGTAACATAAAAATTGCTCAGTGCTTCTACTGTCACTACTTTAGGATAAGTGCACTGGTTGTAAAAGCACAAAAACACTGATACAGGTAGTATTACACATATTGCAGTACTGTGGTTTGCCTGGGTGTAAATTAGTGGCTATAATTTATATATTTTTAATGACAGTGTATCACATGATGTGTAATGTGAGTGGTCGTCGTAGTGATGTGAACTTGCAGAGAATTATCACCTGACTCTACAGCTCCCCCTCATAAAGCTTTATGGAGTTTCCGCTGATTGTTTATCTGTCTGGACCGCAGCTTTATGTTTTTTAGTTCTCCCTCTTTTTAGCACAGGCAGAAATTTCCTTCAGTAGTTCACACACCATTATGGCTAAATGAAAGATGCCTACATGGTGTTCCTAAACATACAAGAAATGTGTGATGAAAGTGTGTTGTGTTTGTCAGAGCTTCAAACGACCTGAAGAGTAACATGGTGGCTGCAGACACGATGGAACAGTTCCAGAAACACTTGGACCAGGGCAAGGTGAGTAAAAAACCCACACTAAGCACAAAACATTTCATTCTGTCCTCACCCGAGTAAAGGACTGATCATACATTTGTCTTGCTTGATAGATTGTCCAGATCCCGTTCTGTGGAGGAATTGAGTGCGAGGATTGGATCAAGAAAACCACTGCCAAGTACGTCCAACATGTCATTGTCTGACGTTATAGTTAGTGCTTTGCTGAACCTTTTGAGGAACACGTCATTATCTGTACACACGTGCTTATTGCATATGTGTATTTGATTCCTGTAGGGACCAGGACCTGGAGCCTGGAGCTCCGTCCATGGGAGCAAAGAGCCTTTGTATCCCCTTCTCTCCCCTGAAGACGCTGCAGCCTGGTCAGATGTGTGTCAGCGGCAAGGAGCCTGCCCAGTACTACACCCTGTTCGGTCGCAGCTACTAAAAACCTGCTCTTCTGGAGCATGAGGATGAACATCAGTCGAAAAGGGCTTTCCTACTTTGTCTCCTTCGTTTCTTCTTACCTGGTTTCTTGTAGGTGTCTAGGTTAAACAGGGGTATGGAGGGGACTGGACTGTGGGGTTTTAGAATGGGAATATGTTGTTTTTGTTTGTTTGTTGTTTTTTTTTAACATTGTTATAACACGTGAAAGAAATTGGAGGTGAGAGAAAAAGGTTGTAGCGCCTCTTCTCTCATTACTCTCTGAAGGTCATGAACACCAACTGTCCGTGAGTGGTTTGTATTAGGATGGGAAGTACCACCAGAAACCAGGCAAGTGTTAAATCTTTCTGGCAGGTTTGTCAACACGCAATGAGTCATCTTTTGGAGTTCTTTCAAAACATAGCAAGTAAAATGGTCAAAGCAGCTGGTCAGTTTTGGAAAACCACTTCTGAAGTGATATTTATTATAACTCTGCTTATCTAATATCTTATGTTACCAACTGTCAAGAAGAAAATCCATTTAAGTTGCTGTCAACATTTGTGAATGAGTGGGTTTGGTTCCTTTTGAAGTCTGGAAAAACTCTCAAAAACAAGTACTGATGAAAACATTTTTCTGACAAACATATTGTCTACTGCTGTCCGGGGGGAAAAAAGTACTCCTTGCCTGCCAGATGTCCCATCTCAGCCAAACGGTCTCAGGAACTCTGCAGGTATCCGGACCTGTAGTTGAGCTGTTTTTCCCACAGCTTTATCAGCCCTCCCTCTGACTGGTTACAGCATGTACAGTATGGTTCACAGCTAATACAAATTCCTCAGATCCACCAGACCAAATGATGGAAAGCTGTAATGAACTGTATATGGTTAATAGCCTTCTGAAGCTTCTCTCCCATTAAAGAATACAACACTCTACAAGTTGTCTAAAATAAAGCAATTTTGATGGCCAACTGTCCTGTATTGTTTTGGATTCTGGATAAAGAGTGGTGGAGATATTAAATTGGGGGATGAGTCATTACAGTGTTATTATATTGGGATGCATTAGATTGTGCAGATGTACCTAATAAACTGCTAACGGTGTGTATGTAGTGGAATGTGCAGGGTATTAACTGCACATTGTGCATTGGTTACATAATACAAAGTCCAAAAAACATAAAAATAAACACTTCCTGTTTGTATTTTCAAAATAAAATTGTTGGCAATGTGTGGAGACCGGAGGGGTTCGTTTCCTTCCACTTGAAGTGAAGGACAAACAGCAGCTGGATCTGGTTACATGGCCAATGTAGTGCCACGTCATAAGGGTGAGGATCTCTTGGGCCATTTCCACAATTCTCCAGATAATTATGAACGTGGCTTATCCCTGTATGTCCTCTGAAAACAGGGCTTTTTGATAAACTCTTTAAAGTGCATACCTTTGGAAAAAACAGAAATGCTGGTGCTGCACGCAAGTCAAATTTTTAACTGTGTTTCAGGGTGCATGTTGAATCTTTACCATAAAAATATGCCAAACCAATGAGGTCTCAAAATATTTGCCTTACCAGGCTCACGCTCATTGTACATTTCATAGTTTATAGATTCAGTGATTTTTTTATCCCACAGTCTCCCTTTCACATTATTTTACAGTGCATCTTTAATTATGAGGGATGTGTTAGGGTTAACATTTTTCATGGTGACAAACTGTATAAATCCCTGTATTTATGCTGTTGTAGGTTATTACGACCATCCTTAGTATTTTTATCATGCCTACATCCTAATCTTTCCTATTGCTGTTAATCTGTTTTTTTACAAACTGATCACGTGCTTCATTAAGTGTAATCCAGGGATTAATAGTTACAGTATGTTGATAGCATATGTTTTTATTTAATATGCCATTCTATGTGCAATATCAAATCAGTCTTAAGTATAAAGGAGTTTAATATCCATAAAGGTTTTTTTTTGAAGTGTCGCCCTGTAATAATGACAGTTGTGTCTTTTATTTTGAAAGGTGGTACCGGAAGGTGTCAGCGGAATCCTGCTCCCTGTCAGTCCGCCCCGAACCGTCTGTTTGCAAAAATGAGCGACAAAGGTCTGTCAGACGAGGCAGCGGCAACAGCTTGTAAAGATGGAAACCCAATTACTAAGGTAAGATGATTGTTGTCTCTCTTGAAGTTAAACTAATCTTTTTCCAGGCACTGTCAAAGTCAGCCACCTAAACAGGCCAACGACTCCCAGACAGGTTAACCAGCTATGCGCGCTGCGTCCATTATCGGACACGTTTCCTCAAACTAAGTTACGCGTTGGTCACCCGGTGTCAAGGGAGTTCGGTTCATTGTTGAAAATGATTGCCAAGACTTATGACCAGCGTTTCAGCGACATACACATTTCAGGTAAATGAGTGGTGGTTTTATTGTAGGCTGTCGTAAGCTAACGTTAGCTAACTTTGTCGTGTGAGAAGAACCTGGTGGAAAATCTGGGACGCAATTTATCGTGCCCGTACTCACAAGAAAGTTGGCATTTAGGTAACGTTACGGTCAGACCAAAATATACTCGCATGCTGTGGCGGGACTGCAAATGGCTTGTGTGAGTAGTGTTGCAAGCATAAGCTGCTGGAGCTAACTTAACCTGTCCAGCTACTGCCAGTCATTCAACTTCCCTCCTATTGTGCTGCCTGCTTCATCATAATATGGCTGAATGCACTACATCTGTGTCATCCCATTAACCCTCTTGAAGTTTTGAAGCCCTGACAGAAGTAATGCATTTAGCTTAGATGGTAGAACTGTGACTGTATAGTTCTCAAAGTGGGGTCCGGGGACCCCCAGGGGCCCTTGAGGGGTTTTCAGGGGGTCCCCAGCAAAAAGGGGAATTGTTTATTTTCACATAATTCCATCCATAAGTAACACAATTACTATTTTGGTCATGGGTTTCATGCATTTTCCTGTGGTGCAATTCAGGCACAGCCAACAGAGCCAAAGAGAGATCTTTTTGTTGTTAAAAAAAAAAAGGCATATCTTACACTTACTTTCAGGCACAGAATATGCGCATTCACATCACAGAAAATCCACTGACTAGGCCACCACCCTTTTAATGTTAGACCAACGTGCAAACTTTTGTAACTGCTTATAACTATTTTAATATTTATTTGTGTATTGGCTGATGACTGGCCACAATTTGTTTCTGAGTAAACTCTGGCTAACCAACAGTAGTTTTTCCATTTTCCAACACAATGTGATGCAAATTCACATGTTGAGCTGCTAAAATTGTTGTTTCTCTTCTTGGGAAGACCTGGTTTTAGTTGTGCTCACTTTCAGCCCTTTAATGTATTCAAATGCAACATCCTGGAAAATTAGAATTTCTGCTCCATCAACATTGTAAAGAAATGTAAACCCACCATCCTGTAATATTTGTGATTGCTTAATAGTGTTGCAGACCACTTGGCTTAAAGTGTGGTGTGTGTATAAAGCTCTGTTACTGTGTGTCTGTGTCTTAGGATTTCATGATGCAGCAGACTATGCTGCGTGTTAAAGATCCAGTTAAATCCTTAGATTTCTACACCAGAATCCTCGGCATGACGTGAGTATAAGTGTGGGCTTAAGTTTAATGTGCAGTTCAATTCAACTCTTATTAAAGTGTATATATGTGTGTGTGACTGTTTTCTAATGCATAAACTGGATTTGGTGACTAAAGTCGGGTTTTCTCTCTGGTGTGCAAAATCTTCCAGGCTCCTGCAAAAGTTTGACTTCCCCTCCATGCGTTTCTCTCTCTTCTTCTTGGGCTATGAGGACAAGAATGAGATTCCTGCAGATGTGAAGGAAAAGACGGCCTGGACCTTTTCTAGAAGAGCCACCATTGAGCTGACACAGTAAGGGTCTATGTCCTGGAATTAGTTTAATCACTTGAGAAAAACTAACTTTACAGCACACAAAGTAACATGCAGAATAATTTCCTTCCAGAATAACCGTCTGTGGTTAAGTTAGCTGAACAACAATGTTTCTGTTTTTGCTTTTTCTATTCCACCATTGGCTTACTGTGCAGTGTGTTTTTCGAGCTTCTCAAGTATTTTGAGCTACCGTTAGAGTTGCAAGTTAATAACTGTAGAAGCTCCAATTAGAATATGTGTTTGTATCTGATTTCCCTGATAATTTTTTTACGGGACGTTCTGTCCTTCTTTCTTCTTCTCTTCATTTGCGCTCATGTTTCTTGTATTCCTCGTCTCGTCCCTCCTGTCTTTCAGTAACTGGGGCTCTGAGTCTGACGAGAGCCAGTCTTATCACAATGGAAACTCAGATCCACGTGGCTTTGGTAAGATTGCTAACAGACAGGAAAGACCAATGGAATGTAATTTTTCCAAGTGTCGTGGAAAGTGAGATTTACAAGTTCAAGACATTGTTGTCCCAAAGAAAAGGCCTTCAATAAATGATTGCATGAACATGCATGCTTACATGGACGTTGAAATGCCAGAACACAAAGTTAAAATGTTAAACACACACTCTGTTTAACAGCAACATTTTAGTTCTTGTGATCTGTGTTTTAAATGTTGAGCATTAGCTATCAGTTATTTAAAAATTCTTAGCGTTTTTAAAAGCTCATCCACAGAACCAATTCATCTATCATTTATTCCTCCTTTATACATACTGTAGTCTTGATTTTAAGGCTAAAACATTTTAGGCAAAACATTTTATAAGGATACACTGTTGCTTGTGGTCCTTTTGTGTGTGTGTGTTTGATCACTAGAGCAGACATGTGGGTATGTGTTACTGTAGTGTGTCTTTTATAGTGAACCGTCTCTGTTTGTCTACCTGACATTTGACAGGACACATTGGAATCGCAGTTCCTGACGTCTATGCAGCCTGCAAATTGTTTGAAGAGCAAGGAGTCACATTTGTCAAGAAGCCAGATGATGGTAAGATGTCAAGTGTTTGCGAGTATGACAGTCATAGACGTAGGGCTAAGTAAAAAGCAATAATGATAATTATCACAATACAGTTTTCCTAAATAACAATATAACAAATGTTCAGTAAATATTTGATTTAATTCATTTGAGCCACAAACAAATTAGAGATTAAAGATATTTATTCTGTTTAGGAAAGGGGACTGAAAAAAGATTTTACTTAATATTACTCATGCATATTTGTTGAAAGAAGATTAATTCATTATAATTGGTTTGAATCAAGTGATCCGCTGTTTGGAAAGTGTCATGTTCTCACCGTAAAAAATAGTTAAAACCGCTAACAGCCATCTGGTTTCTTCAGTTTTCACTCAGGAGAAAAAGATTTTAAACTTGAAAGAAATAAATCCCTTTCTTTTTTTTAAGGTGATAATATATTTTTTGGCCATATCGCCTAGCCCTACATAGACGGGTTAAATAGATTAAACTTGGCAGTCTTTGTAGTACTTTTTTTTTTCACTTTTTTTTTTTTTTTTGAGTTTGTTTATACACTCAAATTGAAATTACGGCTGAAACCATTTATTCAAGTAATCAAGAAATCCCTTGATTCAAATATGACATTTAGTACAGTTTCATTCCCCGTCCCCCACTGCACCACGACTGGAAATGGGTTAATTACACCAATAAATCAGTTCTAGGCAACTTGGACAGAAATATTCTTGAATGCACCATAATTTTCCAAGACTATTTTTCTTTCCTGCACTGTACAGCTTTAGCTTCATTCACTTCACCCCAAGATTATTAAAGCAAGGCATATAGTGAATGCAGATTTCCAACTCTAAACTAACAAGTAATCATAATTATTTGTACTTGCTCATCTGTAAAGTGATGAAAGATGATTATTTATTGATCTAATTTACTATATTGTGGCTGTACTTTACCGTGTACTGACTCTTTACATAGCAACAGAAAGCACCTGCTCAGTACCTCTATCTACAATTGAAATGTGTTTATCTTCAGTGTCATTTCACTGCATTATGATTAGAACACGCTTGTGGAAATCGGACTTGTTTAAATTTTTTCTATTTCTGTATTTTGTACGTTTATTAGTACAGTTAACAGTTAATTTTCCATTCACTTCTCAGGTAAAATGAAGGGCTTGGCCTTCATTCAGGACCCTGATGGTTACTGGATTGAGATCCTGAGTCCTAACAATATGGTGTCCATTACTTCCTAAAAACTGTGACAACATGCTACTTGCTGCAGTGCATACAGGCCAGACCTGCTGTCGCTTCACGGGGAGTGCAAGTTTAGCAAAGAATTTAGCAACATGCGCCTGAGATGTGGGAAATTGGAGCTGGATCACTTGCACAATGGCTATCACTGTGCCCTGGAATGGGCTGGACTAATATTGAACAGCTGATGAGCAAATAGATTACACACCTGAGTTATTGCCGTGAATAGCAACTACTTTGTGTAGTTTTTGACTTTGTTTACCATCATCAGTTTGTATGTGTGTTCAAAAAGTGATGCTGAAATAAAGCGGTGTTAATGTGTAATAAACGTGAAAGCTACTCTTCAAATGGAATGGATTTGTGATTTCTCTTGAGAGACAAAGCAATAAGTAGCTGTACTTTCACCAAAACAGTCAAGGCCAAGGGATCACAATTACGATTATAGCAAGCAAAGACATGTTGATCTGGATGTTTGTCACAGTTCAGCCATAAAGGGGGAAAAATGTTATATAAAGTTTTAACATTTTCAGAATATATTTTTGGAAAGAAACATCTGAGACACTTACATTCTTACTTTGTGCCTCTTCGCTCACTTCAATAATGGTGAGAAATGCTCCAAAAATTCTTGACACTATTTAGTCAACATCATTTTGAAACTATTCTGCTTTGATTAGTAAAACATTTCACTCAATCCATCCATCCATCATCAATGACTTACTGTGTGCAGGGCTGAGGGGTGGCTTGAGCCAATCCCAGCTGACATCGGTACACCTTGGACAGGTTGCCAGTCCATCGCAGGGCGCACTCAATAATGTTGAAAATAATTTGTTCTGAAATGTTCTCATGTGTACAAAATTTCAGATTATTTCAATTTTGAAATAATTTTAAAATTTAAACAAAATTTACCACAAGCTATGACACGTACTACGAAATATGTGTGGACACACATTTTGATGAAATTTCAAACCAAACAATAGAAATTGTTGAAATTTTCACTGAATAAATAATGAGTAAATGTTTGACTTAACAATTTTTGAAAAAAATACAAGAATGACAGGTTAAATTTAGTTATAACAATTATACTAATCTATGTTATAGTGAATGAAAAGTACTCGTCATTTTTAGCCTACAAATTCATAAAACCTTACAAACTGTATTTGTTTTCAAAAAACAAATCACAGAGGTATCTGCCTGTTATGCCTACAGTGGTTCCACAGATCTCTGGCTCCATGAGACTAGGATTAGTAAAGAAACAAGCCTTGAAGGATACTAAAACATTGTAGACTAAACAGATTTCAAAACCTGCTAGAATATATTCTTTGGCCACTTGGGGGCAGCAAAAATTAGGTTGTAACAACAATACTTGAATAGCAGCATGATAAAGTTTATATGATGTATTAACATGTACCATGAGCTTTAAGAGCAACAAGAACAAATGGAGAAAGGACCAAATGTGTTTTGCCTTTAAGTAAACATCATTATTCTAGCTTTTAATTCGGTTAATTTCAATAAGCTTTTACCATAGATTGTATATAAAAAGGCTTTTACAATTTGATAGAAATGTCCTCCAACTGCGTTGACCACTGGTTCATGTTGGATCTAGGCAACAGTTGAATGCTGAATACTATGAATTCAATTAATGGATGTAAAGATGCAATATTGTGCGAGAGTTAATAAGCTGTGGCACATAGTAAAATATTCAGATGTATTCCACTATGTATCGTGACCTCAGGGAAATACAACACATGTTGAACCTACTCTGCTCTCTCCTCATAGCAACATGGTACCAGAGCCAAACTTCTTAAAGCCATGAAATGGTATTTTATATGAATGGTGATATAGGCTACTCACAATCGCACCAACCTACAACACCCAACAGCATTTCACACCTGATTTATCTTATTTTTAAACAGATCACACTGAGAGAGGACATCATTTACGTTATGTTGGAACATTTAAGGCATTCGATCATCTGCTGTTGATTTAAAAAGTTCAGATTTCAATATAGAGTCAAAAGACGTTGTTTTTCGGGAGACTGGATGGAGAGAAGATATTTCCACTGGTCGTCCTCACGACTCCACTGAAATTATTATCCCTTCAAGAGAAACCCACAATCACCCAAGAAAGGAAGGAGACAGGAGTCACGACCACACGGTATAAGAACTGACCCATTCAATTGAAATTACCACGAAAGAGAAGCTTTTTGCTGAACAACATGTCCACATGTGTGTAATCTACTACATCCCTGATATTTTTTCTATTCTTTTCAAAAATTAGCCTTTAAACTTGAAAGAAATAATGATTTGACATTTATTGTGATAATTATCGATATTGAATGGTATGAAATGTTTTTATTGACATTACATTTTTGGCCATATCGCCCAGCCCCTATGTTGGAGTCACAAAGCATAGGGATATTTTGCTCAAACCTTTGGATACAACACCTGCATTTAAAAATATAGTAGAAATGGTAGATGTGATAATCTCTACAGGCAAGGAGATCACCGATGGATGTAAACTCCGATCGACTACAAAAAATGTTGAGGCCATTGTGTAAAGACTGGAGCGCTTTCAGCTCAACTCTGTCCCTTCACCTCGACACCCAGAAGTTGCAAAGAGGACCCCTGAGCCCCCCCAACAGTTCCCCAAACCAACAGAAGAGGATCTTCACACGGGACATTCCTGCGCCCTGCAAAGGCTGTCAACGGAGCAGGTAATTTCTTCTACACACATCCTGAATAACTTATTATTATTCATGGTTTTCTTATACTCTTTTGTGAAGAGTTATAGTAGCTAGTACAATGCTTTGAATGGGTGGGAGCGTGTCGTTCTGTAGGGAGGGTGTCGGCGGACGACTTGTCACTATGTGCTGTAGCTCAGTGTGTTTCTCCACCTGTGTTTTTGAGGGCGTGCCACACATTAGCCGCTAGGTGAGTTTTATGCTGCGTGACGCAGATAGATTAAAGAGGAAAGGCTGGACTACTAACTAACTAAACGAGCTGTTTTCAGGCAGTTCAGAGCAGAGTTTTCTGTGGGAGATGGGAATTACCTTTGGGCTGGACTTTGGGCTTTATCACTTTTCAAACCTATTACATGCACAAAAAAGAGATATAACTCAATAAAGAAGAGGGAAAAGGCAAAAATCAATACACCATACCAAAAGATATTTTACAGAGCTTGAGTGAGGAGCCAGTGAATATGGTGAGCTGAGACATTTATCAGTTGGTGCAACATCTTAGCATAAAATACAACTGCACTTAATTATAGTTTTTGTATCTTTTGTAAGAACAGAATTCGGGTTGTTCCTGAAGCAATGTACAGTGCGGTTAATTCTTGTCACATAAACGTACAGGATAAAGAAAAGAAAGAAAATTGAACAGAAAGAAAGAAAAAGGATGGCTTGAATAGCATTCAAGCTCTGGCACAGCACCACTCAGAGACCCTGAAGATCAAACTCCATGAAGTGTGTCTGGTTCTCATTAAGGAGGTATTGTACACTTTCTTTGTATCTTAATTTCTGTCTTTGTGTTTAATGCATTTTCAGTTGCCTACATGAGTGTCCATGCTGGAGTCTTGACTGATGACGTTTATTCTTACTATACAGGTGAAAAACGTACGCTCAGCCGTGTCATGCGCAGTTATGAACACCTTAGCTGAGCACCTGCAGAAGGCCATGGACCTGGAGGCACAGGGAACAGGCCAAGCCTTGCTGCTGAAACTGTCAGCTCTACAAACACCTTTATTCAGCAGTAGGTCAATCTTGCACTAGATGCCATGGTGCAAAGCTGCAGTCATGGTCGGATCATGAGCGCTCTGCTGAACACAGGGCTGGGGTAAGAGAGGACAAGAGGCTGCATTCGTTTTATCAGCACAAGCGTTAAAACGAAATCAAATGAATTGAAAATGAAACATGGTCAGTTGATTTGCTTGTCACATATTGCCTTGTCTTTGTCCTTCCTCAGCCACCATTGGGTTGCAGTAAAAGGGTGCATGGGACAACACCTGCACCTGTTGGCTGACAACCTTGGAGCGGCTCGCGTCTTGACAGCAGGAAGGAGCTTCACTGAGCGCTTCCTTACTGCTGTCTTGTAAATGTCGGTGGATGCTGCACCAGAAGTGAGGTGGGTCATCAAGTTCTATACATTTTGTGTTTAGTTTCTCACAAGCTTGTGGTTTGTGGCTCTTGTTTGTTTGTTGAGTGTTGTCTTAACTTTATTTTTCTGAACATTGTGCTAAATGAGAAACGTATTCCACCACAGGCACCACGGACAAATGATCTTCCAAGAACTGGTCCTCCACAAGGACTTTCTGAACCTATGGACAAAGATTGTTCCATAAAAAGAAAGACGTTCTCTGGACAGTATTTTCCATCCATCCATCGTCAACCGCTTATCCTGTGTACAGGGTCGCAAGGGCCGTCCATGCTCTGGCAGGACGTGAGCCACAAGGTGCACCACAAGCTTTAAGCTCAGCAGCCCTACCTGCTTCTTAGGCTTATAGTCCACAATCTAACCCAGGGTCTATCCGGGTACCAGAGCTCTCCATGTCTGCCCTGTGGGAGTGTGGAATTTAATCTGATAGTTCCCACACCTCCTATTTACAGTCTCTGGGCCAGAGACTTAATGATGTCTTATGATTGGTTTAAAGAAAACCCAAACAGTTACAGCAAATGACCTCACTAGTGAGGGCAGCAAGTGGAGTTAAGGGAAGCTTTATTAATGCCAATCACAGCAGTTCCTCTCATAAGCAACAGCTAGTTTAACTTCAGGAGATTACTGTTCTTCCAAACAAAAATATGCAGTTCTTTAAATGTTAGTAGCATCCCAAATATAAACATAAATCATCCCACCTTGGTTATACATCCCAAACATGCTTTTTCAGGATAGATTTGAATTTCTGTTTCAGAAGATGCTGAAAAGCCTGTCAGTGTATGCAGTGTGCACAGTTTACGCTATATTTGGAATATTTTCACAGCTTTACTTTGCCGCCAGACCGCACTTTCCGACTGGGGAACTAAACATAAGCTCTCTTTAAAGCCAACCTCCTGACAAAAACAGTAATTTTACCTCACAGAACACAGGGGTTGCTGGTCTACCGCTGCCTCGATCGGTTAGTTAACACGTTAGTTCGGATCTGAAATATCTGCATTGAACTATCTGGTTCAGTACAATTGCCTAATTGGTGTGTTTAAAGTGAGTAAACACCAACTGACCAACACAAAATCAAAAAGGGGCAGCCACTATCTCGGAAAAAAAAAGTATTTGTTTAAATATTAATTCAAAAAGCCCAAAATATGTTCTCAGTGTGTACATTTTCATCTATAAATATCATAGAATTGTGGGAAATGCATGTGTTTTTATTCTGGAAGAGGGCTTGGATTCTTTGGCCTAACAAAAGAGAAGAACCAAAAGATACTTCTAAAGAGGGACAGGATTTGAACTGATGTAGGAGGGAACATGAGAGTATGCTCTGTAGGTAAGTTTAAATCCTCAGTTTTGCAATTCAAAGTAAGACTCACCTCCAGATTTAGTTCCAGAACAAACCAGATAGATTAAAAAATGTTTTTATGTTTGGAAAAATTTAAATATGCTTTCACTGGGTGGTAAATAGTGTGATTGAATAAGGTGGTGTTCTTGTAGTAAATCAGGCACAAGGAGCTAATATAGGCGCAGTGGTTGATGATTGCCAGCCTGAGTGAAATGTCTTAAAAACTGTTGAATAGATTGACATGAAATTTGGTACAGACATTCAGGTCTACTTCAGTAACTTTGGTGACCACTTAACTTTCCCCCCTAGCACCAGCATCAGGTCAAAATCTTAATTAGCCCAATACTTTGGTTTATGATCAAATATGTGCAAAATGTGCTAAAAACTAAAATGGTAAAACTAACATTGTACTTGCTTAACATTGGAAAGTTATCATTGTCATTGTGAGCATGTTAGCAAGCAGACATTACCGTTTTGCTCAGAGCGCAGTTGAAGATTCTTTGTCTTGTTAGATTTGTGCGTATATTGTTGGATAATAAAACCTTTGTCCTAACAGTTACTCGATAATTACCCATTGAATAATAAAACTTGTGCTACACAAACAGTTAGAACTGTCCAAAAAGTTCCTGCAATTTCTGATTTTCATGAAAAAGACTACATATTCCAGTGTGTTTCTTTTAACATATTAAAATAATATGAGAAAAATATAACAGTATGTTATCTTGTAGCCTAATTAGTGAGGGCAGTACATGTGATTGTGCTCAAGTTTTCAGACATGTGATACTTGAAATCAGGTATGATTCCCATAGCTGTGATTAGGACCTCAAAATATTTATATTTAAGCCCCGATTCAACTGACATCATTGTCATAAAAAGTGACTTGTGTCCACTGAGAATCCAGAAACAGCCACATCATTATTATTTCAGTCTATCATCTCCCATCATCTGGCTTTTCAGTCATGTTGAGGCTGATTTGAAATGATTGTGGGTTGTATGACTAAGTGCCGAAGAGGACCAGTGGTTCAGTCACAGTGACTCTGGACATGAAACCTCCAGTACAGCCTTTTCTTTTCTGTTTGGGTGAACCTGAGATGACTCAGCCTGTCTGAGTTATCCCTCCATATTCCCAGAGATAAAAGACAGCAACGGACAAGCTTCGGCACTCTAAAGGAAGTGAGACAGGGCTAAAAATAAATTAGACCGGGTTTTCTAATTCATAAATGTCCACCGTTTCCTTTACTGCTCTGCTTACTGCAGAAAAAAACATGGAATGATTTCATTTGTTTTCACATAGGCTATCAAAAAAACCCATTTATTTCAGATTTTACAATAATGACATGTAAATGGAGAGCCTAAGTCCCTCCCCTTCCAGTGGACCACCATGGGACATTACTTTGGACAAAATATGTACGGTAGTCAATGGCAAGTTTTTTTTAATCCTGTTTGAATTGTGCTCTGAATTACACATATGATGATTGTCAATTTAAAATATACATTTTTATGTAAAACTGTGTAAGTATAAGACTATAATACATTATTACAAAGACCACAAACCCAAACGTGCCGTATGTGACATCGTAACTTTTTCTCTCAATGACTGAAGCTAACGTTACTGAAGCTAATGTAAGCTAAAGTAAGTATCTAGCTAGCAGCAACCAAGCAATGAACGTTAGCTAGCATTACCGCCTTAACATGTTGGTGACGTATATTGTGCGAGACGAGAGATGTCAGTTTTCACACAAAAAGGACATGTAACTTTACTGTTTTATGACAAACTGAAACTTTCTTGACGGACAAAATTATCTTTTAAATTGACAAACATCATATGTGTAGTTCATTCATCATTCCCCAGCTCAAGCTCTGTTTGCAGATGTGCCCTTCTTATTCTGTAGCATTTTTAAATAGGGCCTTTTTTAATTGTTCATTTTATCCACATACTGAAAATGAAATTATTCTGTCACAGAAGGAGAGTTTATTTAGTCCAGTTCCAGACCTTTGAATGACCACCTACAGAAGTGAAAATGAAATTATGTTTCAATCTGTTTAGAGCTATGGTCTGTTATGGAATCTCATCACGCTTTCAAAGCTATATTTAAAAAACATTTGGTCTGCCTTTTTAAATGCAAACTGCAATCTGCCTTTGTCTCCCTGGGTTGCATTGGAAAACAGCAGCTAATTTGACTATGAATTAAATTGTCGCCTATGATTATGTTTTGGGATATGGCAGTGCAGGTGGTTCAACCATCACTGCTTCTCTCAGTCTGTTAATGTATTCTGGGTTATAGTTTGTATTTTTTCTTTTGTGTGACTTTTTCAGTCAGAAGTACAAGAGATCAGTGGTTTCAGTTTCATCCACCCAGTCAGTAATAGAAGAGAAGTCAATGAATGAACATTTGATCATGTTAATGTGTGACCCTCATATTGCTGTAATGCAGTGTGCAAACTACAACTCCTTCTATTATCTAATTCTAGGAGAAACCATTTGCATGTATGAGAAACATCAGTTGTCCAAGGTAATCATAGCCCCTTTATGGAACACCATAGCTTGTAGCATGAGTTTGTAATGAGAGTTTATAATGTCTGGCTGCTGAACATTCAGAAGCTGATCCAAGAAAAATCACCACTGTATACTGTAAAAATGTACGATCATTTAAAACGTTTCATTTCGTATGAAGCTTAGGGGAATAGAACACAGAACTTGCTAAAATGTACATAAAACATGAAAGGCCAGTTAGACACTGGTGTAAAGCATAGCATCCATGAGGTAGTGCATCTTATGGATGTCATTTAGGACAATAAATGCATTTAGGGAGGGATGCATTTTGACTGCTCAACTCCACTAAATGCAAGAAATGTCTGAGGAAAATGGTAGAAATACATTAAAAGAGCAGAGCATTGCAGAAAAACTGCAGTGTGCTGAAAACTCTGAGAGAGTCTTGTCCTATTACAGATAATCAATTAATCAATCAATCAAAATTTATTTATAGAGCACTTTAAAAATCCAAAGTGGACACAAAGTGCTGTACAAAAAAACAATAAATGAATACATAAAAGACACTAAATACAAAGCTCACACAACGCATAAAATACAAATAAAAACAATTTAGCCGAGCGTGGCAATGATCGGGATCCAAGCAAGTCGTGAAAAACATTTGACATTTTCAGAGAAGAAGAACAGACGCAGATGACTTGAGACATTTAAGTGATGAGAGAATTTGGACTTTAAGATAATTGCGGGAACACAAACTTGATATTTACAGCATCACCTTGAGATCAGAGTGTCATTATATGTACTGGGTGAAATGTTCAACCCACCTGCTTTGTGTTTCCAAGGTTTAAAGTTTGAGCTGCACAAACACTTTTAAGCAGAGAAAACAACCCCATTATGAGCTAGTCTAACTCAGTCACCTGGGGATTTGAACCCTGGAACTACAGAGTAGGGGACTTACTGACTGAGCTACTGCTGAGAGGCAGTTTTGATATACCTTCTTACGAGTTGAGGTGGTGACATCACATTTGCCAGACATGGATAGTTTTTTCAGTTTAAACTTTAAACGCTTAGAACAGTCAAGATGTTGGTGAGAAAATTCTGAAAGAATCACAGATCATTCTGCTGGTTTTGGGTGTGTTGTCAATTATTTTGATGGCAATTGATCCAAAACTGAGCAAAAAATGTTTTGCATACTGTACAAGTTATAGCAAGATACTGAATATCACTGCAGACTCACTGTTACACCGATCTAAAAATCCTTTGCGACACTTGATATTGGCCATCCAGAGAATGTCTGCATTGATTTTGGTAGCATTTGAAGAAAGACTTGTGGAGATATAGATATGAATGGATTTAGCATATTCTGAAAAATATAGAGTGAATGACTTCTGAATTGATCGTAGGTTTCAGTGAGACAAACTTTAGTCACATATCAGTGGATGTGCTGAAAAGATTTCAGCTCTCTAGGACGTACGAATGATTTTCTTAGATTTTTTGAAGTTAGGAGTGAGAAATGTCAAGAAATTTCCATTTCTTGTAATAATACCCGAGATCGTACAAACTGAATTTTGTACGAATCCATGCAGCAAATTATGAGGTATAAACTTTTTGCAAGTGTAGTGCCGGACTGAGCATCTGAACAGACGCGTTCAGAAGTTTGGTGACAGTAGCTTAAGCCAATTTTGATTTACGGGCATTTATGTAAAATTGTGCGTAAATACATAAAAGTAAACATTTATGGAAAAAAAACAGATTGACATATCAAAATTCTTTTCATAACTTTTGATCAGCAACATCCGTAGATGATCCTGCCAAAGTTTCAGGTTGATTGGCAAAACCGTTCGCAAAAATAGGTTTTAAAGAAAAGTGATAAAAAGTTGTATAATTTGTTTTTAGAGAAGAAGACCATTGGAGCAAAGATGCCGATGAATCCAGAGAGCAAATAATGAAAGAAGTTTGTCTCTAAATGGAGCCGTTTTGATGAAGTTGATTATAATAGCGCCACCATGAGGTATTTTTTTTTGCCTGAGTAGTGGGAGGAATTTGCAACCTATGTGCCAATTTTGGTGAGTTTTCGTCCAGCAATTTTTGCGACTTTCTATCTTGGATTTGCATGTTCTCCAAATGTCTGCGTGGGTTCTCTCCAGTTGCTCTGGCTTCCTCCCACCATCCAAATAAATGAAGATAGGTTAATTGCCGGATAGCACTGTGAGAAGGTCTTGGATTCGAACCTCGGTCTTCCCAGGCCTTTCTGTGTGGCCCTTAAGTGTGAGTGTGTATCATTGTTTGTCTCTATGTGTCAGCCCTGTGATGAAATTGTGACCTGTCCAAGGTGTACCCCGCCCCTCGCCCAATGTCAGCTGGGATTGGCTCCAGCCCCCCGCAACCCTGCTGAGATGAGCAGTTATAGATAATGGATGGATGGATTTTTTGACCACTACAAACATTTAAGGAAACTAATGTGTGGCCTCTTGAGCAGAAAATGTGAATGAATTGCAATAAATTACGACAATCATCATTATTTATTCCCGTACAATATGCATATACGATGTACTGTACATCCCTTAATGGTACCAGATGGACATGACGCCCTCACAGTTCCCACTCCTTTCCTATAAGAACCACCCTGTAAAACTCATTTGGAGATTTTGTACTCTCGGTCATATTTGTAATGGGCCGGAGTTTGTGGTGTAGGGTGTTTCCATTCTTTAATCCTTTAAATGTGATATTAGGTGACTGAAACCATGAATATAATTGTGTTCCAGTTTATCAAATACATGGCTGATCTGATGAAGATGGTATAACTAAGTCAAGCGTTTGAACTCCAAAGTAATTTATCACCATTGACAATATTGAACCATTTGATGACGCTTGCAAAGTGACTCATCTTGACTGCTGCGCTCTGGCATTTGTGTATCCTGTCAGAAAAAATATGGGCTTTACTGCATGACATATTATGTTAGTCAAAGTAGCAGCTGTCTTTGCTCGCTCTGCTTGGATTTTTAGAAATAACAGCAGCCTCTTACTATTAAGACTGAAGACAAACCAATGGTAGTAAAGCTGGCAGTAAATGGACATTAATGGTGACAAGGGAAACAAAATACATGGGTATTGTTACAGCCATGGCTGGCTGCCTTAAAGTAATTGTGTTCCTGTGTGCTTCTGACTGTCATGCAAATACCAGCTGTGTGAGTCCCTGTCGAGGATTGGTTCTTCTGGATCTGGGACCGCCAACTTCCTGGTGTCTGTGATTGGTGTGGCTGTGACTCGACCGACCCTGCCAACCAGGACTCTCCAATCAACACCAGCTGGACTACAAATAGTTTGGGTGCCCGCAGTTTGGGGTGACTGTGAGCCAGTGATCAGTTTACCTTGCGGTTGGTTGTGTACCCTGTTAGTTAGCGAATATCTAGAGTGTTTGTATTTCCTTTTCTGTCTGTTGCCTGTGTAAGTGCCTTCAGTCAGTTTGAACCATTGTAAACTGTAAATCACATAGTGTGATAGTGCACCAAGTGTTGGGCGCTCTTTTGCTTGAGCATTGCTTGTTTTTTTACTTTGCATTATTGTAAAGCATATAGGTGCTGACTTCCTTTTGTTCTTTAGTGTTTTTTGAGCAGAGTAACTGTCTTTGGACAAGGTCCTCTTGTTTCACCTTTTTGTTGTCAGTACCTATATAGCCTCCTTTTGTTGTGTTTTCTTGAGTCAACTCATTTAATTAAACCTTTGATTTTAACCGGAATTCAGTTGTCCTTTACCACCTTTATCTCAGTCCCAAATCACTTGTTACTGCCTTACCTTAACGAGCTGGGTCGTAACAGTATTATATTTTAAGACCCAACTTGCTACACACATTCCACTGTCCTTAAAAATTAGACTGAGTGCCATGATAGAGATAGTATCATGTTATAATTAAAAGGATAGTAAGTGATTATAATCCATTACACTTTTTGTTAAATTGAGCAAATATTTCCTCACAGTTCCCTAGCTCTCCGTTTTGTTGGGGTTTTTTTCTACACAGCCCTGGCTCTGTAAATGGGAAACAGAAAGTCAATCAGCAACAGGTGGCGTTAGTGCTCCTGCACAGGAGTGATGGGGGAGGGGTAAGTGGGAGAGAGAGTTCTGTACACTGGCACATTTGAATGTGCTGGACTCCAGCACTGTGAAGGCAGTGAAAGTAAGTAGGCTTAGAAGTCCAAAAAGAACTCCTATAGCCTACACAAAAAAACTATTGATTACAGTGTTCACTGACCAATGTCCATAAAACAAACAGCACAAAAATAAACACAAACATGTTTCAATAATATCTACTAGATAGCCTATAGGCTTTTTTTCTATAGGCCTAGTCTATAAAGAAAATACAATTACAAAGATTCAGTAGCACACAGAAACCTTTGCCATGGTTACAGCGGTGTTTTCTTGCGGAGCGCTTGTATGCCTGTTTGTTCACAAAGGGAGCGCAGTGAGACCCTGCAGATCCAGAAGAGTAGGCAGGAGGATAGTCGCTCCATGTCTGAAACAAAAATTCTAAAACATGTGGCCAGCTGCATGGAAACTCTTAACACAAACCAAGAGATAAAACAGACACGTTGGGTGCGCAGATTGTCCTGCTTGCTAGAGGCATTGCATCTCTGAGTGCCCTAGGCTGGACTTTCCGAATATGTTAACGGTGTCCAGGTTCAACCTGGCAGGTTGGGACTATAACAATGTGGTGATACTGAATAGAATATGTATTTTTCCTCATTGAATTCCTTTCAGATGTGGCCGTGGTGTGCAGTTATTGTCTGTGTAGATTCATCATTGACTAATCACCGTGCAGTCTTTGCCTTAGTCACAGGTTTGTTAAATACCCCCAATCCCCAAACCCCCTATGAGCAGGTGCACACATAGACATCAAAAGGGGCCTGAGCACCTGCCCTTTGTCTTTGGTCTTTGTCACCATCAGTTATTGTGTGTGTGTGTGTGTGCGTGCGTGCGTGCGTGCGTGCATGCGCGTGCATGCGCGTGCATGTGCGCACCTGGTAAGTGTAAAATAGCAATAATAATAATAATAATAATGTATTTGATCAATACATTAATGCAATTCAATATTCTGTTGCTTGGCTGTGTGAAGCTGTAGGTTATCTTGCTTCTAAAACAAAAAGTATTTAAACTATAATTTTAATTTCCTTCTCCTTGTTACAGTCAAGTAATTTATTCTAAATATATACTTGAAACTAGTAGCATAGAAAACATGCACATTGTGGTATAGTTTCCTTTGCTGTTGGCTGATCTTGTGATAAACCTAGAGAATACCAAAGAAGACCATGACGTAAACTGATTACTTTATAGACAAGTATGAAACAATTGCTTGAATGTGAGGGAATTTAAATAAATTGATAAGGGAGTCAGAGTTGTGTTTATATATTTAACGTTTTGTTGTAAAAAAACAAAAAAAAACAACAATTTAAATGAATAATTATGAGAAGTGCCTTTTTTTCACTTTAGCTCCTGCCCCTCAAAATGTCTGTGCACGTCCATGCCCATGCATACTCACTACTCTGTGTGTCTGCTGTCGCCTGCAGCAAAAAGCCGTACTAGGCAAAATACTCCATATGCCTGGTGATTTTTTCTGTTATCTCCCACGCACAGATAAACCTCTTGACTGTGACTTATGTTGAAAAGCGTGTGTCAGTTATCTTTCTGCCGTTGTACATCCGGCTGGTAATTGGAATGGAGGGTAAAGCGCTTTTGTTACGCACAGCCAAAGCGTGGAACACAGTAGTACAAAGGATAGGACCCAATTGCAGACACCGGAGGCAGAGCAGATGCAGTTCATTAATTTATTTAAACCACAACTTTCTGGATGGTGATAAGGCAGGCAGAGATGAAATAAAAGCAAAAAAATCCAAACTCCAAAGTCCAGAAACAGACAATCCAAAAGCACACAGAAAAACACAATTCAGGACACAGGAATCTAACACTAGGAATAAAGCTGGAACTCAACACAAAAGGAATGAGGGGAACATACCAACTAAATGGTCTGGGAAGCTTGCAATGTTTGAAAATTCTCTAATACATTCAAGACCATTGTTATAGTTCTCTAAAGACCCTTTTCATTAGTCAATGTGTTGTCCACCCTGAATGCATGACTTTTAAATGGCACTTCAGTACATATGGTTCATAAGTAAGTGAACACATGACTATTCAAAGACATGTACAGTGAAAACAGTATAAAGATTTGTTCATGTAGCTTACTGAACACTTCTAGCAAACCATACAGTACATACGAATACATATACAGTTGACGCAAGATCATAGAAAATAACTAAATGTTAATGTCAATATGCTAACATGCTTGCCATAACAATAGTAACATGCTAACATTTAGCAGGTATAATGCTAGCCTGCTAACATTTGCTAATTAATACTAAACACTTAAGGACAGTAGAGGTTGACAGCAATGGCATTATAGTTTTTTTCAGGAATTTGGTCATAAACCAAAATAATGGACACATTTAAAATTTGACCTGATGATGGCGCTAGATGACAAGTCAGAAGATTACCAAAGTAATTATAATGGGAACAAAAATGTCTGTACCAAATTTCATAGCAATCCATCCATTAGTTTCTCACAAATGTCCACCTCATGGTGGTGCTAGAAAAAATGTCAGGGGATCACTAGTCAAATCCATGGCATCCCATCAAATAGTTATATAATAGTCTATATCAAAGTAATGGAATGACCAAGAGACTGATACATACAGTGGTATTTCAGCAGTGAAGCACATACTGTTGTATTGAACAACAAATGAAAAGAGACAGTTTATTAGCGCTATGTTGAAAAATGGATAAAAACTTGTACACTTCATCCACTGGTAAAGTATTAACTGGCAATATCCATTATTAAGTGGCTTGTCAGATGCTAGAGGTAGGCCTACTTGGTGCCTAGTGGATCTGCTCTGACTCTGCCAGGAGGGGTTATATTACACAGTTCAGCTTGCATGACAGTCAAGCACAACCTTTTTGCTATATATCAGGAAAAGTTTAATCATCTGTGCCCTGTTTTGAAGGAGGGCCCCTCCAGATATTTTTATCATGCAGTTTATTGGGAAGAAGCCATATTTCATTATACTCCTTATCCTTGACTGCCCATCAGAGACGACTAACAGCTTAGACTGCTGGCAGGTAGACCTAAAATTTACCTCTTTATTTGTTGTCCTATTTACAGCACCATGGAACAGAATATAAAATAATGGACAATATATAATAGAATATAAAATAATGGACAATATATAACAGAACAGAATATAAAATAATAGACAATATATAACAGAGAGTGTTAGAAAGCAAAGACTTTCAAAGGATGTGCCAACATTGTGGTGAGGCATGCTTGAAGTTTACCTAACTGGCCTGGTTTCATCTGGCTTGATTGAAAGATATAATTGGGTGTTATTCGCATAACAATTAAGGTTGAGTGTTTCCTAATAATATTTATTAAATGAAGCATATACAAGGTGAATAGGACTGGTCCAAACACAGAAACTTGTGGAACTCTGTGACGAACTTTCATGTGCGTGGAGGATTCTTCATTAACATGAACAAACTGAGATTGATCTGATACATAGGACTTAAACCAGTTTAGTGCAGTTCCTTTAATGCCAATTAAATGTTAAAGTCTCTGTAATAGGAAGTGATGGTCAGTGGTGTAGAATGCAGCTCTAAGATCTAACAAGACAAGTACAGAAGACAAGTCCTTTGTCTGATGCAATTAGAAGATAATTTGTCATTTTCACCAGTGCTATCTCTGTGCTGTGATGCGTAGAAATTCCCTTATCTATCCTACATCTGTTCAACTGCTATTTTACACAGACATACAATGAGTAGATAGACCAGAATTGTGTGAACACCTCACCAAAACTAAACAAGTTCCACACGGTAATAGCAGGAGTTATTGCAGGGCTATTAGATTAGATTGCATTGCATCCATTAGGTTGTTCTCTGTTAAATCCTGAATTCTTATTCTTTTGATTATAAAATACAGTATGTACTAGTGTTGATTTTATGCTCTGTTTACATCTTGACCTATCTTACCTCTCTGATTACCATTCTGCTACAATCACCTCCTAAAACAGCATTAGATGTTCACATAGTACACTGCAGTATAGTTCATATTATTGCACAGGCACTGGGATGGTTAGGGGATTCTTCTGAACTTACTTCACTCACTTTCATTTGTCATTTCTTTAAGTATTTTATTATTTATATCCATGTCTTATGGATTATCAATGGATTATCTTAATGTCATTGAGGTAAACTCTGTAATGTGCGATATATATATTCTTCATCATAACATTACAAATACTAGAATAATCTTCACTTACTATAGGCTAAAGTAAAATTACAAGCAACAAGACTTATTATAGGAGAAACAAGTATCCATTTGAAAACAGAATGATAACCCAACATGATGAAATGATAGCTGAGGTTAGTGATATAAAATAAATAGGCTAATAGAAAAAAACTACCAGCCATCAATCAAAGTGTGCAGCCCAAAGAAAAAAGAACAAAAAGTCCACTCACTGGATGTGTAGCTTATGTGTATAAGGGCAGACGCTTTGCAAAAGCACCAAACAAACCTGCAAAATAAAGACAATATAGCAGAGACAGATCTGAAGATGGGAGAACTCCTCACATCCTCAAACAGAGTACCTGTTATAGGCTAAGAAACCTTGGCTCATCCTGGCCGCCCATCTCTTCAATGTGATTACGCTGCACTTTAAAGCAAATCTGTTTACGCTGAGCATGTCAGCTCAGCTTTTAGTCAAGTTTGACTTTGCTCCAGCAGGCTGAATGTAAAATTATTCAATAAAATCGTTCAATTCAGGTGACCTTCAATTCAGGAATCGCCTGTCCACAGATAATGAAATGCTCAGTCTTAAAATGTTTATTTATTGGATAGATTGGATTTGTAAACGCTGCATTAATGCTGCTACAGTGTTTTACATGGATGGTTGAATACGGTCAGATTTTGAGGCGTCACCAGCTGATGTCCATTAGTGGAACAGCTTCTTTAGGCACATCCACTCTGGTTGCTGTTGAAACAATTTGATCAGCGTATTGAATTTCCTATAATAATGTTATAATAATTGTATTACCTTTGCCATTTAGTTTTCATTGTTGTCCAACGACTGTGGTCAGTCATGGCTCGTCAACATATAATGGTTTTATTAGATTGATTGATTCAATGATATGATGTGGTTGTTACACATCAGTTGAAAAAACAACAACAAATTATTGTGGATGGACTTACATGCACGGTAGAGGAAATTCTATTGAAATTGACGTATGCAGGTGGGAACTACATATCGGAGCTTCACATCTTCATACTAGATCCTCTATGTACACATTTGTGCTATCGGGGATAAAATGGGCTAATCACGTTTGTCAGATTAGCACTGGATTCATCACTTATGTTTTTAGGCATTTACTGCGAGTGCACATCTGACTTCTGATGCTATGATATAATATCAATATATAATCTGTTAAATCCCATCTGGCACACATGTAGGTCATTATTACAAAGCCTTGCCTTGTGGCCAACTATTATTTAAACAATTACTAAGGATTTACTTAGATCAGATCATAAGTGTTGGTTGTGGAAGGGGAGGGGGTTCAGCAAGAGCACAGTGAAGCAATGAGAAATACTTGGCCTTAATGCTCTTACCATACAATTGCTTTGGATTAACATGAAAATGAGTCTGATGTCTGTGGAGCTGGGAAGGTCACAGCCTGTTTGGACAGTAGCCCATAGTCTGACATCTGCATAAACCAACAGCCAGCACAAATCAGGTGCTCCATCCCTTTGAACGGCTAGTCTGTTGATAAGCCACTGCTGTGGATTGAATAGAGGAGGGCGTGTTGCTGAGGTAAGGCAGTGACACATCACCATGTCTGTTTTATCCTCTCCATGGCTACTGTCCCATGTCCGATAATTAAAAATGTGCATTTATTTATCAAAGAACCTTTTTCATCCGGTTGGTGGTGGTTAAATGAAGTACTAGATTCTACCTAGATGAAAGACAGCATGTTGTAATTGAATGTCTTATTTGAATTTCTGAAGAGAGTTTGGACAAAGACGGAGAATTACCGAGCGCTTACATGACTGAATTCGCTGAACAGCATATGTGATGGTTTAATAATTTCCTCTCCTTTAAGAGCGTTTTAGTTTAGTTTCCAAGAATACAACAAATATGTCAAAACTACTTTCTGTTATGAGGTGCGGTAGAAACTGAATGATATCAGAATCATTTTTAATGACCAGGTACAGATCTGAGGAATTTGACTTCGGTCTTACAATGCTCTCAACAAGCATTAACAAAAAGAGCTCAGCAAAAAACTAAAAAACAGACACAGACTACAGTGTTCAGTGCACACCATAAACAAAAACAACATTTGTAGACAGAAAGACATGCAGGTCCTTATAGATTCAAACCAAAGTTGCTCTTATATTACATATATTACTACTTTATCTCATGCGTTGGTGCTCAGGTGCCACTATCTGTGGTCAGAGGGGAATAAACAGATTCCTTCCTCTCTTCTGTTCAAAGTTGATGCCTTAGCATGTTGTCAACAGTCATCCACAGTAACACAAGGGCAGCACGGTGAGAGCTTAGCAGTCTACGTCATAGCCTAGTTGGTTTGAATCCAGGTCATAACCTTTCCCACAATGTCATCCTGTCTCAACATCATTTCTGTCGCTCTTCTCTATTATCTAATAAGTGGAAAATTATTAAACATTAAAGAGGTCATATTATGCTTTTAGGCTTTTTTCCTGTCCTTTATTGAGTTATATACTTTTTTGTGCATGTAACAGGTTTGCAAAGTGAAAAAGCCCAAAGTCCAGCCCAAAGTGTGTTCCCATCTCCCACAGAAAACTCTGCTCTGAACTGCCTGAAAACAGCTCGTTTGTAGTCCCGACTTTTCTCCCGCTATATGCCAACGTCACAAAAAACATTAAAAAACACATCATTTTTGCCTAGTGGCTAGTCAGGCACTCCCTGAAAAACACCGGTGGAAAAACACTCTGAGCTGCAGCACACAGTAAATGTAAATGCTCCGTATTTGTATAGCGCCTTTCTAGTCTTTGCAACCAAAGCGCTTTTACACTACATCACATTTACCATTCACACACATTGATACACTGGTGGAACAGCCACCAGGGGCAGTTCGGGGTTCAATATCTTGCCCCACAGCCGCCCCCAGTGACAAGAAGTCCGCTGGCTGCCTCTCCTCCCTTCCATTAGATTAGCTACCCTCCAGGCAGTCAATGGACATAAAATTGCTACCGTGATACAAGATACAAGAAAGTTTGTTGTTACAAATTAATAACTCACCACTCTGAAACTCTTGCTCCAGTCCATGTTGCTAAGCTGGTAAGGGGAACATATACAGCTGAACCGAAGCCGTGTTTACCAGCTTCTCACTGAGCCGCCCTTCTCTGCTTCTGATTGGCTAGTAGTCCTTTACTAGGTACTGTGCATGTGCAACTCCCAACAAAATTCTTGTAGAAGTAAGATGTATCACTCTATAGCTAAAACAAAGCGTTCAACACACAGGGTAAAAAGAGGAGCTGCAGCAATGTGCAGTATGAGAAAAAATATGGTGTTTATTGAAAATGAAACCATATAAACCTGTTCTAAGACAACCCTCTAAATAAAATTATGAACCTAAAAATGAGCATAATATGACCTTAATATAGTATTCCTTTTCTAAATAAAAAAACAAGACTTAAGGTTTCAAACTTTGTATCAGCTATACATCTTTAATGATATCAAAATAACTAGGTTTACATCAGCACTGTTTTTTTTTTTATAAACTGAACTAAATCTTTAACTCCTTGCTGTGTTATTTTTAGAAATGTCTTCCACTAAGCACCTTTTCTTTTTTTCTTAAGCGCCTGCATGCTATGGGAGGCACATATAAGATCTTTTGTTACTTCATATAAAGAGCTCAGATTATGCAATGTGTCGAGGAGCTGAAATGGGCAAGTGCACTGCGTGTGTGACGAGACTCACTCATTTCTGCATCTATTACATATAACTGCCTGGCCCATTAAGATCAGTTAAACGTCAAGTAGGCTACTGCATTAGTGCAAGGCATTGCAGTGGCTGGCTGCAAATGTCAGCCCGGAAATGAATTGTAAAAGAGTGCAATCATATATATAAAATATATAATAATACTACTACTTTGAAGCCACCCCCTAATACTCTGAGTCGTATTGTAGATGTACTGGAAATAAAATAAAGTATAGTGAAGTATTTCTTTCCTTACACTGTGATGATCCACTTTGTGCTGTGGAGACTGTATCAAGATGGTCAACACAATGAGGGAACCAGTGTACTGAGCTACTTGTGTTAAACCTCACAGCAGATGGCAAACAGCAGCTGGAGGAGGACCATCTCCTCTAAATATTCTTTCTGTTATTTGCTTATTTGAGCAATGCAACTAATGGAATAGGAATGTAAGCCAGGAAGAGGTTTCTGCTTTGACAAAGAAAACAAGAACACTGTGTAGCCTATGAGAAAGGCTTACGGATGGAACTTATCACATTGGATATGCTCTGTCATGCAACAATAAAACATATGGCCTTAAAAAAACGACTACAGTGTAAATTCAACAACCGCTCACTGACAGCTGTTGTTTAGTGTCAACAAACACTAAACAACAGCTTTAAGACTGGATTGCATTAGTTTATGTTGTACATAGGCCTATATTCTTGTAATTTTGTCCACTCGTAGCATATAGGCTTGCCAGACATAATTAATGCAGTTAATAAGAGCAGGTTTGGTCTCACGATGAAAATTCCGCTAACAGGGATTGCGGTGTCTCATTACATTTAGTCTGACAGGATTAAAATTAGAAGAGCTCGTATTAAAGCTCGTTGAACCGACGCTCCTGGGACGCGGTGGCGCTCGTAGCCGCGCCCACCGGGACTGGCGCGCACAGCGAAGGGAGAAGGTACACAATGCGTCTGCAAAAATCCCGCAGAAACACTGATGTAAAAGACGGACTCTCCAGACTGACTAACAGACCACTCAGAAACTCTGTATTCATCATAAGGAGTCCAGCAGGGAGATGGAGCCGCAGCAGGGTCTGGAACTTCCATAAAGAGGATATCACTTTGTGATGTGGGAAGTACATCGCTCCAAGATAACACGGACGTTAATGTGAGTGTCTTGCAGCTATTTCTTGCATTCATTTATTAATACACATATATTCTTGCGCTATTGCCATACACACACAAAGAGAGAGAGAGGAAGTACGCAGTAATAGTGTGAAGTAACGCGTCAAGTAACAAGTAACACAATTAAATAACCCTTTGGTTTCTAAATATTTTTTGGTATTCAACGTAGGAGCAAAATAGAATCCATCATAATAACATCATTCATTTTGTGAGTCCTAACTGTTGATTTAATCTTTAAATGAATCATTAAAATGATACATTTTCCAAATTAGAGGTCATTATTAAGCTTTTATTCTTTGCAAGACTTGTATGGCACAAGGTTGCTAAATGGAAATGTTTTGTATTATAAATACCAGGATGAATCTCACCACAGAAAATAAACACGAGCAAAGTTTGTTTAAACCATTTCCTTCTTTTTTTGTTACATAAGAGAATATTGTCATTAGAGTGTAATTCATTTTAAAATACATAATGTGATTTGTTAGAGGCTATCGGCATGGTAATAGAGAGATGTGCCCCTTCTCTGTCAGCCACTGCTCACAGAACTTATTTGTAGTCTTTTTATGCAAATGCATGCGGATTAATCTTTTGCACCAACTTGCTTAAGGTTCATGTAAATATTTTTGCCTTATCTCCCTCTGGCTTCACCAGCCTCCATGTAACGGAACAAATTGCTGACTCCTTGGTGAGGGTCAGAAAATGAATGCCTCCTCCTGTTGTGATGCTCCAGTCATCATGTATCAGCAGAGCTCAGGATCTGAGCTCAATGCCAGCTGTGACCGGCCTGCTCCTCACTGTAACTGGACATCAGGGGAAAGTGCGCCGCAGCTGCCTACATTTTCCACTGCGGCCAAAGTCAGAGTGATCATTACCTTCATCTTGTGCGGCATTTCCACTTTCTGTAATTTGGCTGTGCTGTGGGCAGCCAATGGCCACAAGCACAAATCCCATGTCCGAGTGCTGATAATCAACTTGACTGCAGCTGATCTCTTGGTTACTTTCATCGTGATGCCCGTGGACGCAGTCTGGAACATTACGGTTCAGTGGCTGGCCGGCGACCTGGCTTGCAGGTTCCTGATGTTCCTCAAGCTACAGGCCATGTACTCCTGTGCATTTGTCACAGTGGTGATTAGTCTGGACAGACAGTCGGCTATCCTCAACCCTCTGGCCATCAGCATGGCCCGCCAAAGGAATAGGGTCATGCTGATGGTCGCGTGGACTATGAGTGCCTTGTTCTCAATCCCTCAGGTAAGGCCAGGTAACACTGGTTTGACAAGAAACACAGACACTTTGAGGCAAATGATTAGAGAGAAGTATGTTATGGGAGAGATTGTTTCTCTCTTGTGTTTCCTTGCTCCACTGAAACCTCTCCTCCATGCTCCGTACATATTACAGTGAGCAGGCTATACCTTTACCTTTAGATGATTAGATCTGCATATATTTTCTCTATCTCATACAGGTATTAAACTGTAGGCAAACTACGCATGTTAGAGGTCATTCAAATCTGGCTTTACATTTACTTGAAATAAATTCTCATACATATTTCATCATTCTCTCTATTTACATGTGTCTGTGCATTTACATAAAATGTGGCATTTTCTAGAGATGCACGAAAATATGCATGATTTAAGGGCCCCACGGGGCCTGCTAGGGATTACTGGCTCTATCATTGAATTACAGGAGGATGGGAATCCTTCATCCTGGCAGAATAGATGCTTCACTGCTGTGAGATAAAAGCAGAAGTGTGGTGATACAAATATATGTTACATATTGCGATATTTTGTCTTTGTTAGTAACAGTGCACCAAAATATAAAGACAAATTCCTTGCATGTGAAACCTACTTGCCAATTGGCTGATATCTGATTCTGTTTTCTACTCATAGCAAATACAATAAGATTAGATCTGAAATGATCAGGTCATAAATCAATCAGCTGATTGCCAGAAAATTAATCTGCAATTATTTTGATAATCAATTAATCATTTTAAGTCATTTTTCAAGCAAAAATACCAAACATTCCCTGTCCTCCGCTTCTAAAATGAGGATTTAATGATTTTCTTTGTCATATAGCACAAAAGCTATTTTAATAGGTCAAATACGTCCTGCCTTGGGCTATGGGAAATTATAATGCGCCCTTTTACACTATCTTTGGACATTTTATAGATAAAATTATTAACTGATTAATCAAAAAAATAATTGGCAAAAATTATGAAAAATTATCCTGAAATGACTAAATATTTCAGAAAGTCAACACCAACCAATCATTCTCTAAGCACCACATAGTTACTGTTGCTACACTTTTCATTTTTGCACAGTAGGCCTTCATAAATTTACTATAAAACAATTACTGTGGCAGAGTTACCATTACATTTTATTTGAAACAGTAGCTCTTTTATTTCATAAAGAGGAAGACAAAAGCAGCTTCTCATTTCCAGTCTGTCAGTTGTGCGGGCTGAAATGACATAACATGTAAGACCACAGAATAATCTAGTATGAAGTTACATTATTTGTACAATTTCTTATTATTTATATGTTTGGATTTCTACTGTGTTTTTTTCATTATCTGCTTCACTTCAACTTACTGCTATTCTGTAACATGCTGCTGTAACATGCAAATTTCCCCCATGTGAACTCAGACAATCAATTGATCAGCCACCTCGAGGTTCACATCTTTAGTTTTTGCCACAATAGGTAAAGGACACATTTGTCATTTCCATCGAATGCTGGCATTTGGAAGTAAATCATGTGACCTTCATGAATGTAATTCCTGGGGATACTGGGCTTTTGCTCAAACCACTGGGATATCAGAATTTCTTAATGCTTTAATCTTTCTATCTCACTTCCGCCAAACAGACAGGACACAGATCATATTGCTGCCAGCTAAATGCTATCCTAATGAATGTTTAATTTTACAGATGTTCATTTTCCATAATGTGACCATCACCTATCCAGCAAACTTTACTCAGTGCACCACTAGGGGGAGCTTTGTCACTCACTGGCAGGAAACAGCCTACAACATGTTCACCTTCTCCTGCCTCTTCCTGCTGCCACTGGTCATAATGATTATCTGCTACACCAGGATCTTCATCCAGATCTCCAAACGGATGACAAAAAAGGACTGTAAGTTCACAGCTAAGTGTGTGTTTGGTTGGTGAGAACATAGATGAGTGCATCAGAAAAAGATGATGCATTTATTTAAACAAAAGGTTGAAGTTATTACTTTGCATGCTCACAACCCAGCTGCCCATTATTACCTGACTTTCTTTCTTTCTTTCTTTCCGCCAGTGTCCTCAAATGAGCCACATCTCCGTTGCTCAAAGAACAACATCCCAAAAGCTAGAATGAGAACTCTGAAAATGAGCATTGTCATAGTGATTTGCTTCATAGTCTGCTGGACTCCATACTACCTGTTGGGTTTGTGGTACTGGTTCTTCCCAGATGACCTGGAGGGAAAAGTCTCTCACTCCCTCACCCACATCCTGTTCATCTTTGGGCTTTTCAATGCTTGCCTGGACCCCATCATCTACGGCCTGTTCGCCATACGTTTCCGCAAGGGGCTGAGGAGCTGCTGCCGCAAAGCCCCAGTGATGTCAGCCCTGGAAACTAACACAGCGAAAACAGAGTCTTTGAAATGTACTACCACTGCTTTATCCCCTAAAACAGGGATGACCACTGGTGAAAAGGAGGGCAACTGTGGACAGGCTGAGCCTCCGACAGCAGGTGTCTGACTGTTCAGTCGAGGCGAAGGAGGACAAAATTGCCATTTCAGTGCTGAGAGCTCAATATGATGATATGAAAAACGAGTAAAAACCAGAACTTAATACTGTTTATTGAACTGCTTGAACTATTTCACCTTTTTTCAGTGTTATCTGTAGACTGGACTGGATGTTTATTTCACAATCACAACAAACATGCATGTGTAGAATAAGTATGAAAACAAAATAAATCCGTCACTTAGATGCATCTTTGTTTGTGTGGTGCTTGAGGCTGTCCATCTTACTTAAGAGTTATATAACAGCTTTCTGAACACAGTAAATGTATTTGGCGCTGTTTGATTGTGATGTAAATTGCTCCCATTTTAGTCTGCCATATGTAATATACATGCACCAGGGTCTGGAAAAAGCTTCAGGGATAAATGAAAAATAGAAGATTGTCAGGTTACACAACAGTGCTGTCCAGGTCATATATGTGGTTACACACTGCCTACATGGCTACTAGGAAACCTCAAATGACTGTTGAGGTTTCTGAGGTTGAGGACTTAAGAGCAATAATACTTTTATTTATAGAGCACTTTTCAGCCAATAAGCACAAAGTGTTTTCCAAGCACTCAAAACATAAGCAACAGTAGGCAATTGCAAAAGGTAAATAAATAATCAAATATGGGCTTTTTAGAGATGCATTATCCAGTCCATTCCCTTAGGAAAGAACAAAGAACCACATGCGTCATTTCAGTCAGACAGCAATCATATCTGAAATTGGCTGACCTTTGTTTGTATGCCATAATCCATAACATTGTTTGTGTAAGGAAGAGAATGGTAATGAAGAGATAAAATCGTGACAATGAAGAAAATTCAGTTCAGTAGAACCACAAACTTTGCTAAGAAATCAATCAAGGACATGCTACAGATACCACAGATTTAACAAACTGGATACAAAATCACCAGATTATATCTAATCCATTCCCTGGTTAAGCTGTCAATCTCACTTTGTATTACAGACTTAAACTGTCACAGATTTAACTACAACATTTACATTTATTAATTTTAGCTAATGCTTTTATTCAAAGCGACCTCTGGAGAAACTAGGGGTTAAGTGTCTTGCTCAGGGACACATTGGTGGATCTGTTCAGTGGGGAATTGAACCCGGGTTTCTCACACCAAAGACATGTGTCTTATTCACTGCACCGTCCCCTCCCCTACAACAGTTCTCTTTCGTCATATTGTCACACAAAAACAGTTTCAACAAATGTTTTTAGAAGTTCCACATTTGACTGCACTCTTCAGGTTTAAAGATCCGGTTTATGTTTGGACAACTGCTGGAGGGGGCTTGTGCTACTGCATTCACTTTTAATGCAGATTACACTAATAAAAGAAATTGTTGTCGCAGGCCTGTAATAAGCCCAGCCAATCATTTCTTTCGGCCTGACTGAAAACGTCCTATGTGCCTGTCTACCTACACACACACACTATGCCCGTGCACTCATTGCACATGAAAATGTGTTTTGACTGGCTTTGGAGGCAGGCCCAAAGGTAGGGTGAGGGATTTTTTCCCCCGGTTGGATATTATATATATTTAAAAAATCTGTCTCTTATTGTTTCTTCAATGTTACCTATCCCACCTTTACTATAAAGGTTTTTTCAAGTGTTTTGCTATGGTATGGAGCATGTGTCTGCTAAAACAAAAAATCTTACAAGGAAAATTATGTCGCTGGAATATAGCTTATGAGCTTTAGCATTTTGTTTAAATGTAAATGTTTTATCAAATTTACTTCCAGGCAGTAATTACAGTGTAGCATCAACAAAGAACAAACATTAACGGTAATGGGGCTAATGGTCAGTTTAGTACTTATTACCAAATTATTGGTAACGCAGTTAATAGACAATGTATTAGATTTAATCTTGAACCGTAAAGATTGTGTCTTTGATATGCTCTTATCTCCAGTTTATCCTTGGATAAGTAAATATATTTGCATGGTTGCATTAGGTTGCTCCAACAGGTCCAACTCTGTGTTATACAATTCTGTTAAATGAGCTCCAAATCTTTAACACACCAGAGGTGAATTGCCATGCAAGAGACTGGGCTACTAATCACAGCAGTTTGTGCTCCCTCTACATCACAAAATAAATGTCTACAAAGCAAACATTTATGCTAAGTGCGATGCTAAAAGTTTGGTTACCTGTCTAGTTAAGGCAAGAAAAGAAAAGAAAATTGTAGTTAGATTTAGGATTATCTTAATGCAATAAAGGTTTAACAACTTAGCTATTTCGTGTGTTTTCAAAACAGGTGAATGAATAAATCGTGTCAGTTTAATTATTTTAAGTACATGAACGTAAACAGAAACCAAGGGTACCTGACAGGTGGCAGCTATGCAGCCTTTTGGCTGGTAATGATCTGACTGCAAACTGCAGAGGTATATACGGCAGAGCTGGAAACAATAAAACACAGGCTCATGTAGATAACAGTACATCAGTATTCAATAAGAAACCAGAGGTCAATTCTTTACTTACTTCCACAACATAAAGGCTCTCCTCTCTGCCATTTTGCTAGCTGTGCAAAACGTGAGCACTGACAAAACTGTAGGACTGGATACTTTCTACTAGTACACAGCTGCCCTCCAAAAAGAAGGAAACAAAGTGCTATGGATTTTCGTTTTTCCTAAAGAACACTGTTTAGCCTTTACCACAGGGTTCTATTGTCGTGAACTAAATTTTTAAATGGATGGTGATAATTTGTGAAAAGTATCTTGTTGATTACCTGTAAGTGTCATCAAGTCTTTGCTGGTTATGGAGGACAATATACACCTTTTGATATGTTGAACTTTTTTAGGTAGAATGTAGGAATATATATACATTAATTAATTAATTCATAAAGATACATAGAGATTCTGTAAACATAAGCTGCATGTTTGCAATTGTCGCTCACTTAATTCACTGGTCCACTTCGTATGACAAATGCAATTTGTGGTATGATCTGTGACCGTAGAAGGCAGAGTTTCTTCCTCGAAATGCCTGCGTTATTAAATGATTTAATACCTGCTGACTTACAAGACGTTCCTATGTATGACCCTCTAAAGTCTGCTGATATGCTCTCCAGAGCAACACCAAACTTCTTTACAAAAGTATCAGCACGTTATTTATTCATGTAAAATATTAGATTGCTTTTTAATGCGTTTATATGCAGCTTTCAGAGTATTAAAAGTGGCATTTAGTTTTGATGTGCTCTATGGCCGCAAGTGCATGCTTTTCTAGCTAGCTAGCGAACATTAGGCCAGTGTGGCCAAGCTAACGTTGAGCTATAACAGGGGTATTCAATTAAAAGTCCAGTTAGAGAAAATTTCCCAAAGCAACGATCTGGAACATCTTGACGACTAATTTGGGTTATTATTCAGTAGCCTAATGTATAATTGTATCAAGATATGTTTTAGTCAACAACTGACAAATAATATTTCAACAGTTTTCACATCAAACTGGAGCAAACATTTTAACAATTGAACAGTTTTAATACCTCCTCCTCTCTTTCATTCCCTCTCATAAACCACTTCATAGTTTCTCTTGTTCAGTGAGGAACATATGCATGAAAATGCACAGATTTGATTGGCTGAGCAGCATCACATGAGACGACTGGAACACATGCAATTGGTCTGTTGGTTTTCTGGGCCCACTAAACTAGTACAGTATATGCTAGAAAAGCGGGTTAAAATAGAAAACAATCACAAGGTGGTAATTCTCAATAATAAATCGGCTATTGGTCTGGGTCCGGAGAGGACAACGGCTGGGTCCAGATACGGACCGCGGCCCGCAAATTGGTGACCTCTGTGCTATAGGCTACACGTTACACTGATGTGTGGTGAGTGTTCTGGTGCTAAATGGCTGCCGTGCATCACCCTGGTGGGTGCCACACATTGGTGGTGGTTGAGGTGAGCCCCCCCAACTTCACTGTGAAGTGCTTTGAGTTTCCATGATAAAGCTCTATATAAATGTAATGCATTATTATTGTTATTATTAGAAGGCACTGAGTCACGTCCCTTCTCTGCTTTCTGATAAAAGGGCACACACTGATTACAGACCAGAATGCTTTGGTGTTTTGCCTCACTTCTGGGACTCACTGACTAGGTGATGATATCAGATAAATCCTTGAACTCAATATGACTCAGTAGGTTAACTATATCGAGTTAGTATAAAGCGTTGTGTTGTGTCAGTGGTAGTGTGCTTGAGCTGCAGTTATTTGGACAATGTTACGTCCCCAGAATGTCCAGGGGTTGTGGGGAGTAACACATTAAAAATGACCAGTGACCGGACATTGAACCTCAGCTTTTGAGTGACACAAGATGGTTTGAAACATTTTGAAGAGGTGGCTGGCTACTGGAGACACTTTTTAACGTACCCTATCCCATTTGGCTGCTTTAAAGCTGGACCCTGCTGTTTACATGTCACACAGTCAAAAATTAGGTGACCCTCCAACGAATAAACAGAGTTCCTTACCCTTTTGACCCGGCGAAGCATCATTATCAGTGTCACATGCACATCACCTGTTCTGTGGTACAGTGGAAGGAAGAGTCACATTGGGAGGAATCATGCAGATTAAAAATGTTTTTGTGGGTGCGTGCAAACTCGCCGGATGAAATAGCGGTTACTTTTTCTTTTCTATTAACCACAGTAATCTCTGACACACTTAAATTCCTCCACTAACATCCACTCACACACAGAGCTCATATGCTCTCGATAGCGCCTTCAACCTTTCCGTAGACCAAACCATCTTCCACAAAAGAACACTCCTGACTTACCAGCTAACTTACACTGACACGTTCTAATAGCTTTATCTGCCTCCATCTCCATAGCTCCATAACTCCATAGCTGTCTCTGCAAATTCCTAGACTTCAACTCCGGGGCTGATTTCTCCAGCTTTTTCTCCTCTTTCTTCAGTTGAAGACAAGCTAAATGCACTTTTAAACGCGCCTCTAACCTACAGCCAGGAAATGACTCCAGAGAGAGATTGGATCAAACTGGGGAAATGTGAAAGCCTTTCCTCTGCCTCTTTACTCTTAAAGACTGGCGTGACTGGCTGCTGCTTGACCGCCTCCCACCCCAAAGAATGAAAGCGGCCCACGCCCGACACTGCTGCCATGGCTCTGGCCACTAAGCAAGGAGATTCAACAATAACAGGTAAATCAAAAACGCCTTCGCTAACCAAGCCACTGAAAATTGTCACTCTCGGTTCTTTCTTAGCAAGGGAGCTGTATTATAGAGTTATACCATAATGCTTGGCTATTTCACACAAATGACATTTCCTACATACAAACGGAATCAGAGTTGGATTGGCCACGAAAATATCCAAATCAAAGGCTGCCGTTATCACAACAACACAACCAAAACGCCGCAGCTTAAGCACAGCAATTCAGAAAACAATGAGCTATAACAAGCCCTGTCACACATGCAACAACATCTAACTGAACAGTGCCTCAGATCTTGCCTAACCCAAACTTAACTTATCTGTCTTCTGGAGAATGCTGAGTACGAAGCGACCCCTTGTCCACCAAAGCGTTTTTTTCTGACGGCAGCATCTTTTTTTTTCAATTCATTGCAATGGGAGCGCCGCGTTTTTACTAGCTGGTAAAAGTGTGACGAGGCGCAGAGCGTTTTTTTCCAGTCGCAGAGAGTTGAAAAATGTTCAATGTCACTTTTTACCCAGCCGTCCAATCACAGTGCAGGAGGTGCGGTACAAACACCACCGAGCACATCCGAACTTGAACGAAACGATGTGCCTCCTCGCAGAGGTGTTTCCTCGCCCGCAAAATCTCATGAACCCGCGTAGCCTACTGTGCTCTCATGTTTCAGCCTTCTCTTCATGCAGAGCAAAGGCAAGCAAGCAGGCCTACATACTTTGTGGTGACATTTTTACATTCAGTAAAATTAAGTAGCCTACCTTACTTGCAGCACATCACCTCCACGGACATTGGGTATCATAGCAACCACAGCGTCTCGAAAAAAAACAGTGCGCCTTCAAAACGCACCCTAGCGCTCCCAGCTAGGCGTTTTCTGAAGAGCAGGTGGCGTTTTCAGCTGTTAAAAAACGCTTTGGTGGACACGGGCCCTAAGGCAAAAAACATCAGTGACTGGAGCCCTATCATGCCTACCCCCATCTGAGAACTTTTACAGGATTTGCTCTGAAAATAGAAAAAGACAAAATAAGAAATGAGGCTGAAAGGCATCTTATCTGAGAGGTTAATAGTTAAGGCTTGACAATGACCACCCAGACAACAGCACTTACCATGATAACCATGGAGATAATGCCAACACACAAAATTGCCACCAGATAAATATACTCATCTCCTTTCTCAGAGCTCCTGGACGAGCCCCCAGATATGTTAGGTCCCCAGAATGTGCAGGGGTCAGACAACAGGTTTTTAATACAAATAAAAATTGTGCCAGGGCTCAAACCTAAGGGCTATTTAGTGCCACCAATTAATCTGCGCATGTCTGTGGATGGTGGGAGGACATGGAGAGCAGACACTGGGAGAAAATGCAAACTCTACACAGAAAGGCTTGGGATGACCAAGGTTCGAAACCAAGACTTTCTTGCTGTGAGGCCGCAGTGCTATCCACTGGGACACCGTGCCTGAAAACAGTCAGAAGAAGTGAAACTTCATTAGCTTACTAGAAGCTGAATCCATACATACAAAGACATTATTGTAACATACCTAAAGTACACCTTGAAAGAAAACTGAGCCACAGGGAAAAACTCTTTATTATCCCAATTATCTTTATTAGTACAGTACTTAACTGAGCAATCCTTATTCCAACCATCACCCTTTCTTGTAGCCTGTAGCCATGAGCGTGGGATCCAAGCAGCCAAAATGATGTGTCTCAGGAGATTTATGGCAAGCTCAGAAATCTGAGGGAAAAAAGCCTGTTGCTCTGGCACCCATGACAGATGCCACCTGGATGCCTCTCTTTAAAAGTGCACTGGGACACGATTACCTGGGAGGATAATCTGAGGAAGGTTTAAGTCATGCCAGAAACTGCCAACATCTCTGGCCAGGGAGAGTTTGCAGAGGGATATTGATTGATGTAACCTAGTATGTAACTTCAGTATATATTCTACTATGTGAGATATATCTACTCACTGTGTAGAAAAAAGCCTTAAACCATATAGTTAGCTGTGCAACAATGTACCACTTGTTGTATTAAAAAATATAGGTAAATAATCCAAATAGTTCCCTTTCCAGTCTGCTGTGTGAAGTATCACCTCTATTTAAATTTGATACAGTTGAATTTTAGTAGAATGAACCAATCTAAAACCCATAATGGTACAGTAAAGTGGATTGTGTTGTTGTGTCACTGCCTATGAAGACATATTCGTTGGACAGGATAATAATAAGTGGATGGCCCAAGTCTCTGTCGGTCAGTGTCTAAGGGAGTCCCCTTAGATCTGTAAGCCCAGAACATTTTATCACTGATGTTGTTATCTTTCAACCACTGAATCCTCATGAGACCCTGAAGCTGCATCGCTGTTATAAGAGCAGTCAGCACATCTGGTCAAGGGCGATGATGTTACTTTGTCCTTACAAACCAAACGCGTTGGCTTAAAGAAAGAAATACATTATTACACACATAACAATACTGTTGTTTTAATCTGGTTGGTTGATACTGATGCTGTTTTCAGCCCTGACTGACAGATCGTGGGGGTTTGACTGTAAATTATTGGTTACATTGTTTTTGGACTTGGCCCGTATTATTTTTTCATCTCTTCTCAGCTGGAGAATGCCAACTCATTCACTGCTCACTGATGCTTCCCAGGCCTGTCCACTCCTATTACATCTCTTCTAGTGAGAGAGGAGTACATCGTCTGATGAGTGCATCATCACACAGGCCTCCTTTCAACATTTATTCCAGTTGTACCGCTCATAAAACAGATGTACGTACCTGTAGCTCACTGAAGGGCAGCTGCTGAAGCTAAGAAACATGTATTTTTTGTGTTTGCCTCATTGCATCTGCCAATTCAATGCACTCAACTACATGAAACCCACACGGATGTACTGGTTATGTACAGTATATACAGCCGCTTGAAACCAGTCCAGTGTTACAGACCAGTGGCTCTGTGTAAATAATGCTTTCCTTCCAGAATTAGTTTAACATTGTGCTGTTTCATAGCACTGAATCAGCCAACTGCGCTCGACTAGATCTTTCAGCCTCTGGTGAAATCAAGGCATACACTCATTCACTTTTCTCACATTATGTCAGCAAGGTCAGATGATGTCTCTAACTGAGATATTATTAGCCTGAATACATTCTCTTGCCTACAGTAAATTAGCTTTGTAAGCCTCAATGAATTTTAATGGCCAGTAGAGTTCATATTTAACTAGTGATTAGGCCTTGGAGGTGTGTTCCTCCACATGGATTCAATACATTTGCTCTTACTGTACACAAACTACAATAGCAGCACGTACCTGTAGTGATGACTTACTGTATATTCTCTGTGCCTACTGTCTTACTCAGATGTTGTTGAAAACATTTAACACACACTGTTCAGTATGTCAAACTGCAGGACATTTTTTCTTTGTGCAGTGACATGCTTGAATGAGCCCATTGGAGTTATTTGAGCCCATATTTTGCAGCCTCACTAACCTCATCACTAAGTCAGTGATTTTCTGTGCCGTTTTTATATGGTCCTAGGGTTTCATTTTGGAAAAGAAAGCATCACCTTAAATTAAATTCAGAGGAAGGAGTCAACAAAAATCTTTTGCTTTGTAAAAGTCCATTTCAAGTAATGGCAGATTTGTCGGGTTCAAGACTTTATGCAGTTCAACCACCTTACCATAAAGACTAATCCAATTTCATTTGTGCAGATAAAGTGCAGAGATAGCTGAAAGTCATTAAGGGTACAGCCCAACCCTCATTTTCCAGATGCAAGGAGCTACAATCATTGGTAACTGGTTTTGTCATGTCACGGTGGCATTATCTATAGTGACCTTTTGAGATTTGTCAACACTATCAGGAACTCGACTGCACTTTGAAATCTGCTGCAATGTAAACATGGAGACGTTCAAGGTACTTAGTTAAGTAATCAATTTGCATGAAAATCAATGTTTTTATTATTAAATCAAGTTAGATTACAGTTACATTTTTTCTAGCAAATTTCTTAAAGTTAAAGTCTAATAAAATTAATAGTAACAGTGTTTCAATATTTACATTCAGGAAAAATTTATTTTATAGTGGAAGCAACACACGCATTTTCTTTTCTTCCTTCAAGCACTTCCCAGGTGTATTTCAGGATCTATGTTTAGTTCCTGCCCATCATGCATCAGAATGGCCACCATCTTTACCATCTGTCGGATCCTTCTCAACCACCTCCTCTCAGTGTGGAGCAGCAGCTGGACCTCCTGATACTATCAAACCTAAATGTCACAAATGTTAAACTATTCCTTTAAATGTACACATAGTCCTTGACAACTAGCTAATGTGACTACATTTACTTTACAGTCAAGAGGAAATTGAACTTTTAACCTCAATTTCAACAGCAACTGAAAAACAAAGATCAAGCAGCAGGTCAAGAGCTTTTCTTTGCGCTTCATCTCTGTCTTTACTTCCATAGTCAGATATACCTTGGCCAGCAGCTTGCTCATCCTTTCCACCCAATCAGGTTGACAAAACATGACTACTTCCTGAGTGATGTGCTACCTAACGCTCCTGAGTTACCCCATACTGATTTGAAGCCAACTAGACACCCAGTCTCTCTGGTTTCCCTTGCTGCACTTGCTTGGGATTTCGATCTTCCTGCATCCCTCCTCAGCCAGCCAGGAAACAGAGTCATAAATGATGCACTACTTTCAACACCAGCACCAGTATTTACAAGACAATGCTATGCCACTGTGATTACAGCATGTTTGAGTGTGCCTCAACATCCTTTTATACACAGTGATCTTTATTGTATCAGAGATAAAGGTTTCCTTATCCACATCTACTTTAAATACACAGCTATGTGCGAGAAATAAAGGGAGCAACATCATCACCTTGATCAAACACCAATCAGAATCAGTGTGATGATATTTTTCATATTGGTAAATAGACACATCAGAAAAGAACAAATCATTCACACAGATTCATACACTGATAGCACTGCCTTCAGAAGCAATTTGAGGTTCAGTACATTTCGACATGCAGACTGGAGGAGTGGGGGATCAAACCACAAACATTCTGATTATTGTGTTATTATATTATGTGGGTCACGTAAGTTACAGCAAGTGAGACCAGCGAAGAAGCTGTGTACTTGAGTATCGGTATATTGACAATAAATCTAAATTGAATGTTACGAAGCAAACAATGCCAGATCCATTCTCATGTAGCTGGCTGCCCCTGCCTTGCATCATTGTTTTAGAAAAGAACCATTCCATATTTGCTATGTACTGTATCATCATTTCTTGACTAAAATCAACACTTTAACATAATACCAGTACCAGCGTCAGCTGGTGAAGTAATGACTCAAACGCCTTTCTGATGTTGACAATGTTTTTGCCCGACAGCGGTCTGGTTCTCATTTGGCCTGAAGGACTTCAGCACATAAAACTTTGTTGTTGTATTTTATCTTTACATAAAATACATAATATCCATAACCATGCTTTCAGTTGTGTATAAAGACCTTACATAATGAACCATTGTTCGTTGTTTTTATTACCTTAGAATGAGCCATTTCTATCTATGTTGCTGTGGCAGTTTTGGGGGGGGGGGCAACAGTGACTTTGGACCCCCCCCCCCCATTGCCCCCTTCTCAACGAAAAGTCTACAATTATCATAATAATGTAGAATGTGTCTCAGCATTCTAGTCGTAATCCTTTACCACCGCCACTGTCCACGCTGCACAGAAGAGCGAAAGAAAGCAGGCTACCAACCACCTGACAGCTCTGCCCAGAAGCAAAAATCATAGAAAAATGTTGCAAGACTACCATGAAGAATTGACGGTGAGCAAAGGTATTTTTTGTGTAATTGTTACAAGGCAAAACGTCTAGCTCAGGAAATATTGTTGCAGCCAGCGTACACAGCTAACGCTAACTGTTTACTTACATTAATAACATTAACTCATGTTACTCGTAAGCTTTCAAATCTCTCTCTTCATGAATTGTTAGCATGAGTTGATGCTATAACATTACATTACATTTTCCTCGGTTTTGCTATTATAGAGTTGTGAAGTGTAAGCTCAAAGGCTGCGACAACACAAATTAATTCAAACAAGCAACTGGAAGTTAATATAATCGCTATTCTGGGTTGCATTCCTTTCCGTTGTTTTTTTTTCTCTATAGTAGGTTATCAAAATCAAGAGAAAACAGGACGTTAGGTCCTATTTTGCCCCCACAAATAAATATGACAATGATGAGGCAGACAGTGAGGCAGAGCCAGATGGTCCAGGTGTTGAGAGCACTGAAGAGAAACAGCAGCATGTGGAGAACACCACAGAGAGAAAGCCAGAGGACTTGTTAGGTGGAGAGACTGGTTTTCAAAGTGAGGGCTCAGAGCAGGAAGGAGAGACAGATGAGGAGGCAGAGAGTGAGGCTGAGGGTGACATATAAGCAGAGTGTGAGACTCAGACAGAGGATACAACGTGTGCATCCACAAGCACTGGACCTATAGGTTTGTGATGCTGAAAACACATTTGTACATATAATGCACATGTATATATCTGCAACGTTGTTCTTCCATTCCATATTTATATATTTCTACGACTGTATGTTTGTCCAAGTGTAGCACCTTATCACCAAAGCAAATTCCTCGTATGTGTAAAACACTACTTGGCAATAAAGCTCCATCTGATTCTGATTCTGATTCTGATTTGAATGCTTGTAAAGTAGCGTAATTACAGTTCATATGGTGTGTCCATGATGATACATGATTCATATTAATCAAATTCTCCCTCATGGCATTCATCAATATAGACATCCAATTGGTGTTTCTTGATTGCTATAGTATGTATAGTATGTTTTTATATAAATATTTATATATTTTTTATTTTTGGTTTGTCTTTCTTCACAGATATTAGCAAACTGGTACAACATTCACCTGTGGCTTCAATATTTGAAACAATCGGACTCTGTGGATTGTTTCGCCTGCAGACATTTTACACACACAGTATTTCACTCAACAACTCAAAAACTGGAAGAAGGCAACCTACAGAGAGGGGGCTTTTACAATCCATGTAAAGTCTGAGTATCAGCATCGCAACAAGCAATGATCACATGGAGGGACTATCAGAGAGCTGTGACAACTAATGCAACTTTGACAAATATCAAAATACAAACTATCTATAGAATGTCTAGTACACTAGAGCTTACACTCTTGTTTAAGTGCTGCATTATCTGTAACTTGAGCTGAAGCAAACAGGAATATTTATATTTATTGACTAATGTACTTTAATAAAACTGTTAAGTTACCGAAAAGATCCTCTTACTGAAACAAATAACTGTAAGTTAGTGAAACACAAAGACAAGACAGTTTGAAAGCTTGAACACTGCCTTTGTCTCTTTTGTCTGGGTTTGAATGTGCCCCTCTGACAAAATAACTGGCCCTAGCCTGGCCCCCCGAATAAAATAGGTCTAGAACTGCCACTGCTACGTTGAATACGTACAAGGAAGAAGAAGAAGAAGTATTAATGTTAGCAGTAGTAGTCGATTGGTTTATTAGAAGTAAGAAAAGAAGAGAAATATGGACAAATGGAGGACCACACATATTATTTAGCACAAGCGCCGACAGAGTGTGTCGGCCACCGTAGCTTCCCTTGTGCGCTTAGAAAGAAAGGTGTGAGCAATAACTCATGGTGCATTCATGTGGTGTCGGAATAATCACAATCTTTTTTCCTCCTTAAATCTTTATTGCAAAAGGAAAAAATAAAGTGTACACGGGACATAAATAAGTTTACAGAACTTTGATTCATGCAAAAGCACATATTGCATTACATATTTTGCAAACATTTCATTTGTAATATGGTTATAACACATAATTTGCTATCCATGTAGAGTGAACTAGATGTCTGCGTGTATATGCTCTGACTCGCAACAAAAACATTAATCATTGTTTTCTGACTGATGGCAAATGCTGAAGCCACCCCAAGCGTTTTTCTCCACTGATTTTAGAATATCACTAGAGCACGTATCTTTGCCTCACATCTCTCCCTCCCACTTGCCATAGACCTCCATTGTTGTCCAGAATCTATTAAAACCACACAAAGGAGCCACACTGTTGCACAGGGTGACATGTTAAGTAATTTTATCAACAGAATGCAAAGAAGTAACAGTTCTGACATTATGTCAGGGGTTTATGGGTTATGCTGCAGAGATATCTGCTAAAATTATGCTCTTCACCTAACTAATTGCCTTTTAAACTCACTGTAAAAAACACTTTGTTCAAACTCCACAGAAACAAAATAAAACTCACCAACTCTGGTTTGGTCGAAATAAACCCTTAAAGTTATATGTGAAAATATTCTGGCCCTACATGCTGATCCCTGTCATCAAACTGGCCTCCGTTGGTCTCAGAGGCTGTGTTCTGTCCCGGTCTGGCTGTGTTCACTGGAAGGCTGCCGAGCCTGGCTCCGTTTCCTGCTTGCGCTGTTCTGGTGCCCAGTCAGCCAAAAGGACCTTTCAGTTTGCTTCACGGCTAACTGAACCCACTAGAAGTTAACAGCAGCTATGAACTGATTTGATTTGCTGCCCCCTATTTCTTTGGAGTAGGAATTTGGCAGGTGGAGAGTCGTCTCACTTATTTCATATTGCCCTAAAGAAAGTATTTATAAGTGAGCCCTTTAAAGAGTTTTATGTCTTCAGAGTGAAGAAATGGGCTTGGGGTTAAGGGCCACCGACAGGTTAAGGAAATCAGAAAAATACCGAGAGGTGGGTTAACTTTTTTTATAGGATATGTTAACAAGAAAATATCACCAGCCGTATCCTTTAAGGCTCATAATTTATAGAGCAGTGTGTAACGGCTGTGTAGTCTACCCTGACTGACCTAATGTGCAATCAACTTTCACTGCACTGACGCATGAAGATGATTGGTCAACCCTATTCATAGCTCTGTTGGTGAATTTGTCAAAAAGAACACTGTTATAGGAAATGGGCTATGAGGGTTGAACACACTGCAATAAAACATCCATCCAACGAGTCATTTCACTAACAAAGACCACGGAAATGTGAGGTATGAAAAGGTAGTGTATTCGGATAATGAGGAGTATTTATGATGGAGGGATCGAGGGGAGAGGGATGAAGGTGTCGAGAGAAGAGGGATGGGTCGAGAATGGAGGGTTAAGGGGTCGTTTAAGGTTTGGTGGCCGGAGCGGCTAGGAACCCGGGGGTCAAGACTCAGTGTTGGGGCTTGTCTCGATAAACGGCTTGCTTATCAACCCCCTGTGGTTCCTGTGGTAGAAAGGGAACAATTACTTTGGCGGAATTATGGATTTTTAGCATGCATGTCTTTGATGGTGGGAGGAAACCGGAGCGCAACCCACGCAAACCCGGGGAGAACACGCAAACTCCACACAGAAAGGCCTGGGCTGACCGAGGTCTAAACCCGGGACCTTCTTGCTGTGAGGCCACAGTGTTGTCCACTGGCCCACCGTACTGCATATTGAAAGAGGTGAGAAACAGGGTTTTGGGGGGAGGGATGTGAGAACTGAGAAACGGGAGAGAAAGGGGTTAGACAGGCTTATATTGGATTAGAGAGGCACAAGTGGATGAAACGAGTGAAGCACAGATGGTTGGATTGGTGGAACTCAATGAGGTACCGGTGGTTGAATTAGTGAGAGAGGATTGGTCCTGTTCCTGAACCTTAGTTATATAACTCCATTTAGTCTGAGCACAAAATTGCCAAGAAGGCAAGTTGCATTTTTTGTGGGAAGCTCAAAATTAAAAGGCTAAATTTATTGTGACTATTTAATATCTCAATTTTTAGCTTTTAATGTAATAGTGTCTTTGACCTGACTGGACACCCACTTTTTATAAATTTCCTGACCTATGTTGCTGAAATAGAAACTCAATGCAATGTCAGAGCAGTAAGTGCTTCTTTTTGTTAACTCTAAAGTCTAGTCAGTTTCGGTGCGGTAAATGTTGAAAACATGCAGAGGACAAATTACTAGACACAAAGTGGATGGGAAAGAAACCTTGGACAAAAGATGAATCCTTGTCTACAATCTTGTGACTAAAGGATAAAGGCGGGGCTCCCTGTTTGAGGGATTAGTACTTGCAGCCCAATTACGACCACAAAGCGGTTGGTGTAAACTAATCTACAAAGCCAGGTGTAAAAAAAAGTGTATAATGGGAGAAGGAATTATAGCTAATGGACAAATGAATAACCTATCACTATCTAATCTGCTATAAAACAGTAATAATCCTGGGATAACTGAGTCCCCTTAGATGTGGAATGAAATCATGAATGCTTTAACTTAAAGAAGAAATTATTACGGCTCAACAATGTCGCTAATTTTCCAAAAACAGCATAACAGCAATACTGTTATTTCATTAAGGGTTATGTGATAAACGTCATTGTCCAGCTATGCCAATCAGAGTCACTATAGGACCTTCATCATGCCATCGCCATTGCAGGATTCGTGAATTCACGTTCAGGACTGGGTTGCATCAGCTATTCATAAATGCATTACTATGTTCTTTGTAAGTAGTAAGTCCTTTGTAACTTAGTAACTAGCTAGTTTAAAACTATTGAATTACTAAATGTGGTTGCACCACTAAAACTTAGGAAATGTCTTAGCTAGGACAGATACAGTCTTAATCAACTATGTAAACAGGAAGTCACTGCAGCATTACAAGCTAAAGTAACTTCAAAAAATTACACAAAAGATATTTCTTCATAAATCTACTTTTTATTACTTTGTTTTATTTATAGCTGCACACACTGAGAAATATGTGTATTACTCATTAAGCCAAATGTAACTGGCATAAAGTTTCCTGATTAAATATAACTGTTTACCATACCTATTATATTCTGTTTACCCAAAACAGATCATACCGTATGCAAACTAATATTAGTTTTGTCCATTGGTTCATTTAGCTACAGCATTTACAAAAAGAAGTTAGTGGGAGTAAATATTTAGCAACAGCATATCTCTATGTAAGAATTAGTCTGTTTCAATTTAGTCATGCATAAAACTCCACTTAGTAAACAATTACCTTAGAACTAGGCTACATTTAAACATACAAACAACTCGTGCAATTGGCTCCTGCTCCTTGAATTTTTTCTATAGATCTAAAGATGAAAGGACTGGGTAGGATCAAAGGAAGCTTTGAAAAACCCCAGTAAGGAGATACTATACCATGTTTGTCACAAAATGTCAAGTTTGAAATCACAAAGAAAAGGTGCGATGGGGGTAAATTGGTTTTCTGGGGCTGGATTCTGTCAGATGTGGACATTCAGATTGAGGTTGGTATGCTACTGGTCAGACAGGAGGTTTTGTTTGATCTGAAATTCTAAATGGTATGATGTGAAAGCTTAACGCTGTCCCACCAACTAATATCTAGATTTCCTTGAGCAAGACATCAAACATGCTCAAACGTTCCATTATAGGAAACAACATGCCTGTAAACTTGCTTTGTGTATTAAAAATTCATGTCTCCAGAGACAGTTTGCAAAGTAACATCTGTGCCTGGGAAGGCACCGTATATATTGTGTAATATTGCAATATAATGTAGTACTGTCAATATTTAGGGATGAGAGGGACTAATGATCTCAGTGGGGGAATTGTGTTCTCCAAAGCAGAAGGTGATAGTAGTAGACAAAGGAGGGAAAAAAGAAATAAAATAACAATGCAGTCACTTTGCATGCTTGATAAATAGTGCAGACGTTTGGAGTACAGACATGGCACATCCACATGTTAGAACAGGGACCAATAATGCGCACATCCAGGCAAAGATATCCAGGTGCGAGACAGAAAATATGTTACTGCAGGGCAAGAAGAAAGGTCTACACACTGTCCTCTGCACTGATTACACTGCTCCAAAAAAAATAGGTAAATTTTTGCAATGTTTCAATCCACAAGCTCTTCCTCAGTGTAGACATTAAAATAACATAAGTATTATTTGCTTTGCTTCCATCTAGTGGCATGATACATACAGTACAACACTTACAATTGCTTGTACACACCTATATCACAATAGCCTCAATGCTAAATACAAAAGGCTGTTTTCACAGAGGACATTTTAATTTGTCATAGTAGGAAAAGCAAAGGTACTAGGTATCCCAGTGCCATGACCGTGTGACAGTAAGCCAGCATGCACATACCAGGACCCTGAAACTGAAGCAGCTAAATGGATTTCAACCATTGATCATTTGTTTTATTTACACCTGTGCTGTTCCTACATGTGAACATGTCTTCTGTGAATATGGCATTTTGTATTTAACACAGAGATTATTATGACATACATGTAATTAAGCCTGTTTTGTAAGTGTTGCTTTTTCAAAAGTCTGCCTCTTTAATAAGCCACCACTGCCCCAAGTGGAAAAAGCATATTAGAAGCAATGATGACCTGTGATGTTTCCAACATATGAACACCTCTTAATTATTAAATTTTTGTTCACTATTCGACTATCGAACTATCGGCTCTTGATGTACAGTGGTATTACAAGACAGGAAGGGCCAAGGCTAGCTGGTTAGCATACTAACTTCATAACTCTGCAACACAATACATAGGCCACTGGCGTCTTTGACATTACTTCAGACCTGTCACTTCTGCACATTCTGTTGATAATGTTAATTGTTTATATATTTATATAACATAAAAAACATATTATTAATTAATATATTATGTAATGCCATAAACTATAGCTGGTGTGCAGATATTTTCTGTGGGCTAAGGGACATTTATTTTGCAGAGCACAGCTGAGTTCAGGGTTCTCCAAATGTATTGTGAAGCCTGTATGAAAAATCCTCAGTTCATGGCAGTGATTGTTGGCAGCCGAAGTGAGAGGTACAACAGGAAGATGAAAACAGATGGGATGAACATGTAATGGGAGCCTCTCACTGGTGTAAAGGGTAAATAATAATATCTGTTACAACCCTACAGTTTATCCAAGGTGCAGGAACCAGAGACAATGTATGCTCAACTCAACCGCTATTGGAAAACAAACCACATTCTGTTAACATTAGGCCCATATGTATTGTCACTCATGTTAAAACAGCAGATGAAGCCCCCCAACTTCACCCACCCACACACATCACACTCCCACTGGGCTATAGGATCTGAACACCTGTTCACTGTACACTGTGGAGCTAAAAAAAAAGCGAGTCTTCTTCTGAGGAAAAGACAACCGTAGTGCTCAGAAAATCAGTCTGCACTTACACTGGGCTTTAAACTTATCTATAACACATGGAAGATAAGTACAGTGACAAATTCAATGCTTTACAAAAAAGTAATGTTCCCTGTAGAACACAGAAACTCTGAAGAAAGGATGTTTTCAGTGTAATAGCTACAAAGGGTACATTTAACCATCAATTACTGTGGAGTGGAGCAACAATGTAGATGGATGTTAAAATTAAAACAAAACAAATAGGACTGAAATGTTGAAACAAATAATATAATGAAAATCAAATCAATATAAGGGAGACCGGGTGTCACGATTCTGTCCTGAGTTTCTCTGTGTGATGTATTTTGATTCTTGATTCTCTGTTTCTAGGTTTTGCTTTTGTATCTGCAGTTTAGTCCTGGCATCTGTTGTGTAGTTTAGTTCTGTGAGTTTTATTTATTTGTCTGTTCGGTATCTGTTATTTAGTCTGTGTTTTGTTTCCATCTCTTTACTGGTTTAGCACATACAGTCTATGGTTTAGCAAGGCGGTGCGAGATGCTAAACAGCTGTATGCAGAGAGACGACACCAGTTCTCAATGAATGACTCTGCTTCTGTCTGGAGAGGCTTCAACCAGATGATTACAAAACCTAAATCCCCCCTCTCCATGAACAACTCACGCCTTACCGAGTTGAACCACTTTTACTGTCGCTTTGAAAGACAATGGAACAGACATGACAACATCTCCCATCACATCACTGATTGGCCACAGTCTACCATCTCATCCCCCACCTCCTCACTCTCTCTTACCATCCTGGAGAGGGACGTCAACAGACTGTTCAGGAGCAGAAACCTCGCAAAGCAGCTGGGCTGGACTCTGTCTCCCCATCCACCCTGAAGCACAGCGCCAATCAGCTGTCTCCAGTGTTTACAGACATTTTTAACACCTCACTGGAGTCATGCCATGTGCCAGCCTGCTTCAAAGCCTCCACCATCATCCCTGTTCCCAAAAAACCAAGGACCACTGGACTAAACGACTACAGACCTGTCGTGCTGTGGTTATGAAGTCCTTTGAACGCCTTGTGTTGTCCCACCTGAAATGCATCACTGACCCACTCCTGGACCCCCTGCAGTTTGCCTACAGAGCCAACAGGTCTGTAGACAACGCAGTAAACATGGCCCTTCACGTCATCCTCCATCACCTGGATTCCCCAGGAACCTACACCAGGATCCTGTTTGTAGATTTCAGCTCTGCTTTTAACACCATCATCCCGGCCCTGCTGCAGAAAAAGCTCTCCCAGGTGAGCATGCCTGACTCCACCTGCAGGTGGATCACAGACTTACTGACAGACAGGAAGTAGCATGTTAAGCTGGGAAAACATCTCTCTGACTCCAGGACCCTCAGCACCAGTTCCCCTCAGGACTGCGTTCTTTCCCCTCTTCTCTTCTCCCTGCACGTCCAGTCACCAGTCTGTCAAGCTTCTGAAGTTTGCAGATGACACCACCCTCATCTCCGGTGGGAATGAGTCCGCCTACAGGTGGGAGATTGACCATCTGGTGACCTGGTGCAGCCAGAACAGTCTGGAGCTCAACGCTCTGAAGACAGTGGAGATGGTCGTGGACTTCAGGATGAGCCCAGCCCCACCCTCCCCCATCATCCTGAGTGACTCCCCCGTCGCCACTGTGGAATCCTTCGGCTTCCTTCGCACCATCATCTCCCAGGAGATCAAGTGGGAGCTGAACATTACCTCCATCACCAAAAAGGCCCAGCAGAGGATGTACTCCCTGCGGCAGCTGAAGAAGTTCAGCCTGCCAAAGACAATGATGGTGCACTTCTACACGGCATCATTGAGTCCATCCTTACCTCCTCCATCACCATCTGGTACGCTGCTGCCACTGCCAGGGACAAGGGCAGACTGCAACGTATCATTCACTCTGCAGAGAAGGTGATTTATTTGTCACTTTCCATTTCTCCAGGACCTGTATGCCTCCAGGACTCTGAGGCATGGAAGTCTTTAGGCATATTTTGGGGGAGCTGAAGCCACCCTAACATGGTCCTAAGCCCCCCAAATAATAAAAAGGAAAATAATTTTTGTTTAAAAGTGTAGTGTCCAGTGCTTGTGCTTTTGGCTCATAACAGTTCAAAATAGCACTGTAGCAGCAGGACAGAGTCAGTGACCTTCTACGGGGAGAGCAGTGATTGGTGGTTATGTAGGGACTGAACCCTTCTATTGAATTTGACCTCTAACCCCTTGTTTTGTTACCTCAGAATAGTACTGTACCCTTCTATGGGTTTGAGCTTTATTTTGCAGACTTACACCCTTCTCTGGTACCTAACAGATACCCAATCTATATAGGACCTAATGTCCTATATAAGCTATGTTTGATGTACAGAGAGAAGGGGGGCCATCGGGCTGGGTCACTCTCCAAGCTGCTGCAGAGCTTGTAATTGAGGCTGAACTCCTTGATGTAATAAACTTTTATGATCCAGAACAGTGTCAAGCGGGTTTCCTCTCAACACATCATCGCAGCATTATTGTTTGGACACCACAGAAATGGCACCCCAGATGGGACCATGTTGTGCCTAAATTCATTGTTCCATCACGGCTCCATCGAGCTGACCCCCGCTCCAGAAGCTAGCATATATGGTGAGTTTTCTCATAAACTGTGGGCGCTGGTCAGTTCATGCGTCTGTGTGTGCAGGTACACCGGTTCGATCCCGTGTGGATGCTTGCGGTTGGATGTGTGAGAAGACTCCATTCTAAATTTTGTTTGCGTTGTGGACGCGATACGCAATAAAGTGTGTGTGAATATAATGAAGGAAGATAGATAGATATAAAAGGAAGAAAAAGGAATAGCCTAGGAGTAACGGAAAGTGAGCTTTCATAACTTTGCAAAAATTAAGAATATGGGACCTCAGATTCTTATAAACGTAAGTCATGTGGGATGGAAACTACTGTCGCGTGAAACTAGGCTTTAAGGAATAGGCAAATTGGATTAAGGAAAAAAGAGAGAGTGTAACCCTGGCCAGGGTCATTCGGTTTGAATAAAATTAATAAGGTTAAGGAAAAATATAAGGAAAGGATCAGGATGCCGCCGATCTGGACAAAAGCCCTTGAAGGTGATCTTAGATGGGCCGCAAATCCTGGAAAGGCACTAGGTGAATTTTCGGGTCCGTTCAAAGGAACTGGGAGCTTGTAGAATAAAAATTTAATTGTAAGTTACCTCTCGATACACTGAAAAAAGGGAGACTGATCACCTGTTAGATTTATCAAATTATATTTAGTGTATTTTATTAAAGGGTTTTATGTTCTTAAGTGAAACGTGATAGCATTGTGTGGACTGCACATTAAATGCCGTGTAATTTACAGACCGAATACAATAATGGTTCGACGAATTAGAGGTTTGTTGCAGCAAATTGAAATTGGGCATTTTTGAAACAAAAAGGTTTTGGTAAGTTTTATTTAGTTTATGTCGAATTTAAATAAAGTTTGTTTTAACTATGAGCTAAAAAGGTAATGTTAAAGTAATTTGAGCTAACGTTAGTCATAGTTAGCCAGAGATACTTGATATCAGTCTTATGATTTTAACATATAGTCTACTTTTTATTTCATGGTAATGTTAATTTATGTTGCTCTTGGTTGTTGCAGATGGACACTAAACTCACACTCCGTACATGTCATGTGGAATCAGCTCTTTCAGTGTGGGCTCACGTTTGTGTGGTGAGTAATGTTCACATTTTTTGCCCCACAGGGCAGGGTTCGGTAGTAGGGTATTCAGTGTTTCCCACAGAATGTCAGTCTAAAATGTTTTCTTGCATTTTGCAACCATTTTTTTGAGTTCGTGACAGTAGTTTTTACAACTTGTGCAACCTACAAATTTGACTACCTTTCATGTTTAAAAACAGGAGGGAGTCTGCAAAGGGAGATCTCCCAGAGGCCTGAGGGCCGTTTTGGCCTGCCGTTAAATAATAACTTGACCAGACCCAGCTATAATATAGCAAGCTTCTTTAAAAAATATATAATATAGAAAGCAGGAGATTCCACGCATCTGCCGTCTCATTGGCTTGTCTTGTCTCTCGGTTTCTCTGCCAAATATACATTGGTGACCGATAATAAGTCGTTGTTGAGAACTGCCACGTAGGTGGCCACAAGTTTTAGCGTTGGTGCATCTAAAGCCTTTTCAGATGGGGTGCGAGGCTCCGTTTGCAGACTGATTTGGATTTGCAGGGTCTCACTGCACTACTTATGTGAGCAGACATACAGTCCTTGTTAAAATAACCTACCTTTTGTAAATGGCCAGTACAACCTATATTATGCAGTATTGCACTTGATAAAAAGTGCTAACAGCCACTAGTTATTGACTGAATCATTCAATTATGAGAGCTATATTTGATGAATTATGGCTCACACAGACATAAATAACCATTCTGAGGCTGCAGTCACTTTTTTGCAAGAAGGTTAAGCTACAGTTTTTATATTGGTTGTATTTACAATTTAAAGGGTCATCTTAATAATTAATATAAATTGTTGTAAAAGATATTTAAATAAAAATATAGTTCTTCAGGCTTCATTATAGACACAGTGATCGGACAATACTATGACCAGCAAATGGTGATTGGCCCCGAAAATCCTGATAGGAGTACCCCTAGTATGTTTAGTTGTTGTTGTTTGATATTTCATAATTTGACAGCATGTTTATTTTTAATTAGAAATACTTATATTTGTGATAACTTTCTTTGGTTTATCCTTATTTATTTAATTTTTTCTTTTCTTTTTCAGTGACGAGAGGAAAAAATGCTGTGAATGTGCTGTTATACAGCCTGCCCCTCAGATTTACCAAGTAGGTCCCATGTATTAGTATCCAGAATTGCATCGTCTTTTAGGACCAAACGTTGAACTGTTACCGGTGTTCTGACGATATGTGCTGCCTTGCCGAAAAATGCATTTTACTCGGCCCTGCTCCGTTTTCCATTGCAGATAGCACCTAGAGATAGCAACGCCACACACAACTGCTGCGACGTAATGTTCAATGCGACACACACCAGCGATCCACACAGCTCTTAAAATATATACAGTCTGTGGTTAAAACATTTGAATATTCCTCAGAATGTAAAGACAAATAAGCGGTATGAAAACCTTCCAGCTGTGTTTTCCTCTGCCGTTGTTGCTGCAGCGGTCTGTGTGACGGCGCAGCAATCCCCGCAGCCACTTGCGGAGCTCCTCAACTCAGAAAATATTCAAGCACATTTTTGTTCTGCCATCACTTCTTGTAAAACTGTCAATATTGGAAATCTACACAGCTGATTTCTCACCTCAAAACTTCTCAGAAGTGGATTTAGTGATGAAATTCCATATGAAAAACTGTAAAATTTAAAACTTTCTGTTGCTGGCCTCTGTCTGGTGCAGTAATGATGATGCAGTGAATAGTGAATATTCTCTCTGACCAATCAGCAGTCTGTCTGTTTTCACGTTACATTTTAGTTTCCCTCAGCTCGCTTGAAACCTCGACGGAAGTGAGGTGATATGAAAAAAAGGACCTGGAAGCAGGTACAGGTACAACTTTTCTACAATGGAAACCCAAACAAAGGTGAGTTGAGTCAAAGGGCCTCCGCTCAGACTAGCTTCGTTTGAGGGCGTGCCTGACCCCGCCAGCCGCTTGGCGAGCTTTATGGCGCGTTTTCATTGTGACGTCACAAGTAAAGGAAGTGAAGGGCTGGACTACAAATGAGCTGTTTTCTGTGGGAGATGGGAACTCCCTTTGGGCTGGACTTTGGGTTTTTTCACTTTGCAAACCTGTTACATGCACAAAAAAGATATATAACTCAATAAAGGAGAGGGGAAAAGCCAAAAAGCAGAATATTACCGCTTTAAAAGATGCCCTATGTCCTAATGAGGTCTGAGTTTAAATAATTGTCCTTTCTTTTCACCAGGAAATGGCTGAGACCCATTTCTTCAAAGCCATAGAGATGACGACTGTGGGGATCTATGTCGTGAAAGACACTATTCCAACGTCAGAGGGTTCGCTGGTGGCAGTCATCGAGGGTGTGGTGGCACTTCGAGATCTTGAGAATGTAGCCCTTGCGTCTGCAATGTTGTTTGGACTCTTGTATGCATTAAACATGCAGTACCCTACAAAGCTCCGCTACACTTTTGAGGTAATTCAGAAGATAATCATGGAGCTGGATGCGGGGGACCTGTCAAGAAAGGCTCAAAGCCTGAAAACTAAGCTCCAACAGTGAAGAGAGCTCATTGTTCTTGGCTCTTCTGGATTAGGACATGATTTTTGGCAAAGTAATAGTCTCCAACTCTACATTCCTGGACTCTCTGGTGTTGCAACATGGTTTTGGGACTACCAGTCCAGTGATATTTTTCTTTTACAGTTGTGATTACTTCACAGCACCAGGAACATGTGATTGTTTTACCATTCCATGTGTTAATGTGTTCAAATTTAATACATTGTTCAAAAACCCATGGAATCTTCCCATGGAATATTTAGAGTGCATTGTTTTATATATAGAGTCTGCAGTTCAATTTTAGAAATTATTTTACCTGTTTTAGACAACAAAGCTACACCAGGGAAGGGGGCTCAATGTATTTGTCTCCTGGTTGATCAGGACATGACTGTTGGGACTGTTTAGCTACAGTTTACATTCCTTGACTGAGTGATGTTGCAGCCTGGTTTTGTTGTTTGTTCCCCAATCCAGTGAAAGTCAAGTTGTACAGTTTTGATTACAGTACCAGGCACATTTGAATTTAACCATTCCATTTTATTATGTTAATATATAATGCATTGTTCAAAAACCTTGAGCTTCTCACAGGACAGTTCATGTATATTTGTTTTTATTGATGCAGATGCCTTTTGGAAATGCAATTGGAATTTTACCATTCCATTTACCATTTTACACTCTGGAATCTGTTATGATAGCATGGTTCAAAAATCTTAAGCTTCCCACAGTACATTTAAGGTGTTTCTTGATGTTTAGTTTTTTTATAGATGCAGATGCATTTAGAAAAAGCTGTTGTATGTGTTCTTAGCTACAGTATGCAGTACACCCCAGGAAGCAGTGTTTCAGGCCTGGTGTTAGTACCACAAAGTTTCACAGTTTTGATTACTGTCCAGTACTAGGCACATTTTACTATTACATATGTTATATATCTTTGTTAAATCTTGACATCCCCATGGCATAGTATAGTGAACATATAATTTTGGAAACTCGGTGCCATTTCTTTCTTGCCACACACCTGTGAAGCACATTCATTTGTTGAATAAAATGTCAGAATTTAACGGACTCAGTTTTTAATGAAAATATATTGTTAGTGTTTAGAATAGGTAAGTGAAATGTTAACGATGATACATTTGATAATTGTTTATTTCTTAACTAATTTGTTTGTGAGGTCATGGTTATCCAAGAAAGGTTGAAATCAATGGCAAGTGGACTGGCTAAGGTTTCTTGAAGACGTGTCACTTCTCATCTAAGAGGCTTCTTCAGTTGTGGCTGAATGGTAGTTGTTCAATCAGAACTAAATAAGCCTCTCAGATGAGAAGCAAAACCCCTTCAAGAAACCTTAACCAGTGCCGTTGCCCTTGATTTCCACTTTCCTTGGTTAACTGTAATTTATTTTATTAACACATATAGATTTAGAACATAGAAATTATAATTTAATTTCATGTGAAAAGAATATTTACAATAATCCCATTTCATTAACTTTATAGCAATATAAAGTACTTGTGTTGCTTGAGCATGAATAGTCTGTGTTGCTTGAACGTGAATTATCTGGGTTTCTTGAACGTGAATAATCTGGGTTGCTTGAACACAACTGTGTAAGTGGCTACCAAAGCAAAAAAATTGTGTGCAACCAATGTCCACTATCCAATTGAGTAAATCCAATGAATTATTTTTTCCAGTGTACATGTGTTGACAAACTATGTCCAAAGTGGCCTCTCATTAAATTTCTACAAACTCGAGGTAGCACAAATTTAGGAAGGAAAATAATAAAGGAATAAGGTGCGGCGGAAGCATGCTCTATAAATAGTGTGAAGGAATGCATTCTTGTTGACTGGATAGCTACCGTGTGTGTGAGAAATAGGAGAGGTGTAGCCTAGTGTGTGTGTGGAGAGCTGCCCCTGCTGTGTCTCTGCTGTGTATGAGAGACTATGCAAAGGATGATAGGCGAGGATTAAAGAAAAATATATATGAATAATAGAATAAAGAAAGAAAGAAGGAAGAAACTATATATATGAATAAATAAATAAAGAATAGATTAAAAAAATGTCATCCCTGTTGAGGCAACACATATTGTAAGTAGGCATGATTTAGTCATGTTCAAAGGGAGAGAATGGAAACTTGGCCAAGGGGAAACTGTGTTATAAAAATTGTCAAAGTTACTGATTGGTGCTGCTGTATGGTTTGGGTCATTTCATAATCAGCAGTTTGTTTTTCTTAGCCTAAGTTACTTTTTTGGGATGTGCACATTTGTTTCTTCTTTATTTTACTTGCATTTCATTTTGTTTTCTTTATGTGCAAATAAACTTTTCTAAAGGCATTTTCATTTTGAACCATAAGCTATATTTCAGAATGTTTTTTTTAACACAGTATGCTTTAAATAAGAGTGAAGAGTAGTGTCCCCAGCGTCCCCAGTATAAATGACACCTATATTCCTTAGCTTGAATGTGAATGTAGGTATATCAAAAAGAAAAGGAAAATAGATTGTGATTACTCAAGAGAGTTAACACTCTTATGGTTGAAATAACCTTGTGAGTACATAAAAGGATTAAATTGTTGTTTGGTTTTTTTGTTTTTGTTCTCCTGTGGTTTGAGAGACAAGAAGGAGAGAGAGGCGGTGCCGGCCAGCGCGTCAGGCAACAGCGAGTGCAGCCTCGGATCCAGTCTGGCCAGTACTGTTCAATCCACAAACTCTTTACAAACACCTGTGCATATGTGTCTATGCTCATTTATAATTATTACTGCTGATACACATTTAGTTTGTTTCCTTTCAGGATATTATAGACACATTTGTAATAAAGAAGAATCTATTTGTGAAATATTTCATGTTATGACTATCTAAAGGGAGACTTGGCAACGGACTGATCAGTTAATGCATTTGAATATTACATATTACAGTTTTTTGTGCAGGGGTCGTTTGAATTAAAGTCGCATTGGAATTCCGGTATTGAGATTATGCTTGATAAAGGTGAGTGGGTGCTTATTAGGCAGTAGTTGGCGCTGTGTGATTGCTAGATAACAAGTTTTTTGTGATTGCTCTGGAGTTGACAAATTCCCTTGATTGTTCATTAGCGGATGTGGTATGATTACCACCTATTAACAATTTGGTAGAATTAAAAGAAAAATAAACAAATAAGCAATAATAAAAATAATTTACAATAAAGTAGGGAAGAATATAAAAGAGTTGTCACAATGCGGGAAAAGGAACATGACCAGAAAGAACACGACCAAGTAACTCTTAGAAAACTCAATCAAATACAACTGGTGGAAAATAAGAAGGAGAAGAAACAGGCTTTGGTTATGCAGGATCAGTGTTTACCAAAGCAACAATCACCACCACAGCTTCAGTCGAACCAGGTCCAACCGCAATTTCCCCAACCACCACTAGTGGTTCCAGTTGTTTCATATCCACAGCCAGTTTATGGACAGACACAGAATTGGAGAGGAAGGGGAAGAGGAAGCTCAGGAAGAGGAGGAGGAGGAGGAGAATTTAATCCATACCTACAGCAGTCTCCAGAAGTGTGTTATAATTGTGGACAGGTTGGTCACTTTGACGGTGAGTGCAATAGGTCAGGAGGAAATTTCAGAGGAGGAAATTTCAGGGGAGGATTCAGGGGCCAGTCAAGGTCACTTGGAGGACTGGTTAACCCTCACAGGGGCCCGGAGCCAGGATTCTAGAGGTGCCCAGAAAATCCAAAAGGGGGGTGTCAGCTGGTAGCATCAGGGCCGGAAAGAGATCCAACAATTGAGGTGAAAGTAAATAACTGACCGTTGGAAGTGATGGCGGATAGCGGAGCTGCTTTCACCTGTGTTCGGCCTGAAGATGCTACACATCTTCCTACGTCCAATCAACTGATTCGGACAATCGGGTTTGAGGGAGTGAAGCAGCTGATTCCTCTCACGGAACCAATTGAGCTCTGCTATAAAAATCAGAAAACTACAATACCCATATTGGTATCAGAACATACACCTATTGCCTAATTGGGAAGAGATGCTTTGTGTAGATTGAATTGCACAATAAAATTTACACCAGATGGCTGTCTGATAGAAGTGCCAAAAGAAACATTTCACCAATTATTGATGACAACAGAGATGGAGTCCTCCTCAGTATTTTGGATTGGAAATTGTTTGGATAAGATAAGATATGGGAGAAATTTATTGTGGCAAACATGCCAGATGTGAAACTGCCGGAATATCCATTTCATTGTACGCTCAAGTATTTCAAGAATGCTGCCCAATCAAACCCAGAGGAATGGTTAGCTCATCAACCAAAGGGAATTCAACTAAGCTCATGTTGCATAATTTTGGGACCGCAAGGAGCAGCTATGAAGATAAACACTGATGATTATCTGGAGAAAGAATTCAAAATTGAGAAGAGTGTGCCACATGTGACCTTGTTGGTTTCTGAAGACTATGAGCAGAAACACCTAGGAGAAAGGATGACAGAAGCAGAGAAAGCTGTTTTTGTACCGATAAAAGAAAATGTGGCAATTTGGAGGAGTACAGATCAGCGATTCCTCAAAATCATGATTTCAGCTAAAGGAGAATGGTTTTTGGGCACCATATTTGCTTGAACAGATTGACTATGTCGTAGGCAGGTGTACAATCTGTCTGAAAAATAATGTCCGCAGGGGTGTGACTGTTCTTCCTGGTTACATTCCCACCCCAAGCGGTCCTATGAGTGAGTTGGTTGTTGACTTTGTCGATATGGTAAAACCAGTTGAAGGGAAAAGATACATGCTAGTGGTTGTGGATAGATTTTCACGATGGCCGGAGGCCTGTCCAACCAAGCAGAAAGACGCTCAGTCGGTTGCCAAGTTTTTGTGTAGAGAGGTCATAAGCAGGTGGGGACTTCCAGATTGAATATCCTCAGATAATGGGAAAGAGTTTGTGGATAAAACAGTGAATTTGAAATTTGATTTTGCATTTATTTTAATTAAACAACGTCTCTGAGCAGTTTATCACCCAAAAAGTCAAGGGATTTGTGAAAAGATTAATGGTGTTTTGAAAAATCGCGTGTGTACACTTCTGATGATGCCAGATATGACTCTGCAATTGATGGAGAGGAAAGGAGATTTGGGGACATTGATTTTCAATATGTCCCAGAAACAGCAGGGCCTATTTCAGTGGAATGTGAAACCGCGGAGGTCACCAAGGGCTGCACCTCTGTTACAGGAGAAGCTAGCGTTCCAATTGGACAAAACAGCCCCAGACCAGTTCGGAAAAGAGTCAGACCAAAACGTTATGAAAACTAGGACTGAAGTACCTCTAGGAGAGTTAGCTCAGCTCCCATGTCAGTGTATGAGAGAAAATAGCAGTGAAGGGAATTTTAGAGTTCAGTGGGAAGATAACCATGGCAGAGTTTTAGATTTGGTAGGAGCATTAACATCAAGAAAGTATGCGTTGCTGAATGAGATGAGAAGACTGGAGATGGAAGGTGATTGCAGTCTTTATGTGTATGATTCCCAGCAGGAGGATCAAGGGGATTATAAATGGACGTTTTATAAGCCACAGTTTGAAAGCAAGGGATTAGAGAAGGGACTTGGAGGTCATGTAGTGACCCTGGTGGTGATAGATGGGAATAACAGTCAAGAGATCCAAGATGTAGAAAAAATAGGGAAATCAACAACAGTAACATCAACACTTCAGCCTAATGCAAGAGCAGTAAGAAGCAGTTATATTCTTTTATCGTCAACCGTCTCTAAAAGCATAAATGTAACACATTCGACTACAGTGGCGCCTCAGATGATTTCGCCAACGCCAACTTCATTGTCTACTGTGGTTAAGGTTAAGTTTGGAGGCTCGGCATATCTTCCTTGTAAATGTGAGAGATGGAATACAGGTGGTAATATACCTCCCAAGTGGATAAATAGTCACGGTAAAGATGTGTTGTTATCAGGACCGCAGGGTGTACCCCCTAGTCAAAGAAAGTATTCTCTGTTTAATGATATGAGGCGGTGGAAAATTGTGATTGTTCACTTGTTCTGCGTAATGCTACCTGGGAAGACCTAGGGGAATATAGTTGTACTTATTTAGAGCCAAAGTTTAAACTTGTTCAAGATCATTGGATACGAGGTTATGTGACCCGTAAGGTGACGCTTATGATGAAAGATTTAGAGCCTGTTGAAGTGTCAACAGTCACCAAGGAGTTCAGGAACAATATACTACAGTAGTCACTCCAAGAGTGAATAATACACAGAAGACATTTGTTGTAATACATCAACTAATGCAATTATTTTAGCAGTAACCTCGGAAGAAATTAATGTTACAACAGCGATAACAACCATTGTAAATATGACACAGACACCAACTACAACTTTTCGGGAAGTAAAGGATTTGGTAGACGTAACTCAGAAGGCTACGTTACAGATGGAGTTTTGGGAGCAAATGGTAGAAGAGAATGATTAAGAGTCATCTGAAACCGTTCAGAATATTATCCCACTTGTACAAAATGAGTTCTTTACTTTTGAGAAAACACCAGAAGATATGACTGATCAATATCGCCAGTTAAGGAAGAGAGAAGCTACATGGAAGGCATATGGGTTTGATTCTTCATGTTGGAAAATTACAGATGGCTGGGCAGGTAGGAATTTATGGTTCCAGCAGTTAATTCATTCTGTAAGATCAGAAACTGGATGGTCCATGTTATGTGTCAATCTTATGCTTTATCATGGCTGTCGTATCAGCAACAATCGTCAACAGATATAGTGATGTCTTGGTCGTCGCAGTTGTTTAGACCTAGACTTAATTGTTGTTGGATAAATGAATTACCCTATGTGAATTTGTAAGATCAGAAGGAAAATAAGTTAACAGCAAGTCCTGAAGCAATGCAGGTAAGACCCGTGAGGGCTAGTAGCTGTTTTTGTTCAAATAAGATGTATGATGGGCCAGGGATGCTTATGGGAATATCAGAGTGTGATGATTATATGATGTCTTTGGATAAGCATGACCGTAAGGTTAGTGAAAACACATATGAAGTAACTTTTGCTGTGCCATCTAGTAAGAAACAAAGGTCAGAAGATCAGCTTTTGCATGGCAATGTGACTATTGGGAATTTTATTGGGACTATTGGGAAGAAATTCGGTGGATTTGTGGTGATAAGGCCTATAAATTCTTACCTTATGGATGGATAGGATGTTGTTACATGGCGATGCTATAACTTCCATATGAGGTGTTTACAATCCAAAAAGGGGAACCAGCTGCTACAGCTCATTCTGATCCTGGTTCTGGAAATAGGGTGAAAAGGAGCATGGCACAATTTCATAATCTTGAATCCTACCATTGGAGGATAAGTCTAGGCAAGAAGTCGGGACTATCTTTTTCCATGGTATGGTGTAACATTTTTGGCAGATCACATTGATAATATTACTTATACTTTGCAGGGGTTTGCAAATGAAACTATACAAGGGTTTAATCTTCTGTCAAATACCCAAAGAAGTCACAGACTGACATTGTTGAAACATGACATGGCTCTCGACTATATTTTAGCCAAACAAGGAGGTTTGTGTGTGGCTATGAACTTGACAGGGGATGGCTGTTATACTTTGATCCCCGATAGTTAATATCACTAGTGTTATAGATGCATTAATGAGTATAAGGGATACGTTTGGGAGCTGGATGGTCAGCAAATACTTGGTTACAAAATCAGTTAGGACCAGTGGGAGCAGTGGTGGTTCAGATTTTGGTAGCAGCCTTTGTAGCGCTGTGTTTGATGTTTTGCTTCTGTACTGTGCTATTGACTTTTGCGAAAGCTATGATATTGAGATGGGTTGGAGTGGTGATGCCTGGGGAGAACACTCAGATGCCTTTGTTAACTATGACTGATTTAGATGGAGGTGATGAAGTGGAACCAGATGAAATAATAATGGAAAGATATCCATTTTAATATTACTTTGTATTTCCATATATTGAGGTTTTAATTTTCACGTGTTACTTTGCAACAAGATACTGGTTAGTGTTTTAATTTCTTCCAGAGTATATGGGGATGTACAGATGGGGATTCAGATACTCAAACAAGGACAATATGAATGGACTCTGGACAAGGATGGTGTGGAAACGTCTGGATTGCATCGACACTGCTGAGGAGCTGCAGTGGAATACCTTCCTGTGTCAACATTAATCAACCAGAGTTAGCAGCTCTTTGAATCCTGGTCAATGAGAGAAGCTTGCTGTGGTACCAGTGCCAAATCTGATTCAAAAATGGACTGGACAAAATTATTGTTTTTTCATCTGCATGTGTGTTGGCTCAGCAGGGATGATATTACATGAGAAAGTTGATCTACAAGAGAAAAATATCTGAAAGCAACACAGAATGACTGAGAGCTGCACTGACTTAAAGTTCTGTTGAACTTGTTGCTGGTGCAGAAATATTCACCAGAATGCAGGAAATTAAGTGTTTAATGCTCAAAATTTTCAAGTACCTCTAGACCCCCCCAATGAACAGATTTCAGGATTCATGAAAGAGACTCGATTGTCATTGTATACAAAATACAACAAAATGCAGTTTAGAGCAAGACATTGAACATAGCAGCTTTAAAATAGCATTTAAACCAAAAGCAATGAGGACACCCACATTAGTTTTGTTTACGACGCCCATGTAACATTACAGTAACTTTTGTTCAATAGAGGAGAAATGAAAGCATCTATGTATATCTGTATGTTTGTCACTTTTTATTTGTTAACATCTTTGCTTCTTCACTGGTTGTTGACATACTGTAAGTGTAGTTCTAATACAGTAACAAAAGCCCCCCCTGTCTTTCAATCCTAGTGATATCCCTGGCCAGAATTCAATTAAACCATCACATAGATAATAAAAACATCTAGTAAGACAGCAAAATTTATTAAACAGACTTCTTTATGTACCCTAGATATGTTACCTCATCAGAGGATCCTGTTCATATGTTGATCTGACATTCTGATAAACAACTAAGCTGGTGTGTTGTTTCAATAACTCAATAACTTGTGTGTTCTGTACAGTTTAAAACAAAGGTCTTGGCTACATATCTCTCCTGAGTTGTATTACAGCACACTACTGTCATCGAGAATCATTTAGCGGTTCATAATATCTCAGAGCTGGTTCAGCATAGTGTAAACTGTAAACTTGTATATAACGTATCACATCCAAGAATTCATTTCAGATGTGTCTCAAGGCTAATGCTTTGAAAACAAAAACAAGTGTGCTTTAAACTAACGTGTACCACGTTTTGTGATATCTGTCATGGGAATAATTTGAATTTTGTTACTATTTTGAGCATTATGTTTTACATTGCAAATAACACTGTTATATTTTCATTGTCATACTGAGTACATTTTTTGATCTGGACTTATTTTTCTCATTTCTCTGTTGTTTTGTCAGTATCTTGAAAATCCAAGTGGAAGAGAATCCTTCTTTTTGCATAAATATTCAATAATCGTTGAGAAATCCTTCTCATTGCTCTTTGATTACATATTTGTGCTAATGTGTGCATTATGTCAAATTATTGTTTTGCAGGCGCGACATATCTCCCCTGAGTTGTATTACAGCACACTACTTTCATTTAGAATCATTTAGCAGTGTGCTAACATTTTGTGATATGTTTCTTGAGATTAATTTGCATTTTGTTAGTATTAGAAGCACGTTTTACAGTTCAAATAACACTGTTATATTTTCATTGTCATACTGAGTACATTTTTTGGATTATTTTTCTCATTTCTTGGACAACTGTTTTTTTGTCAGTATCTTGAAAATCCAAGTGGAAGAGAATCCTTCTTTTTGCATTTATATTCAACAATCATTGAGAAATCCTTCTCATTGCTCTTTGATTACATGTTTGTGCTAATGTGTGCATTATGTCAAATTATTTTTTGCAGGCGATCATATAGAGAAAAATAACTACACAGCAATCCGTCATTTTGCACAATCTTTATTACAAATAATTTAGCCATGTGGAGGGTCATGTAGTCCTCTGTCTGAGGATTTGAAATAATTCAGTGATATAATCTTTAGCATTGGTTCCATGGGTTACAGTAGCTTTAATTACAGAATAAAGAAACAAAGAAAGTACAAATTTGTTACATTTCTCATCAGCATTGTTACAAGCAGCCGTAGAACGTCTTGATCCTTATGATGTCCCAGTTGGACAGGCCGTTAATCTGGCCGATCGGGACGTTGGGGTCGGGGATGGGGGTCATGGTGTCCTCCCAATTTATGGAGAAAGCTGTTTTCCCATAGTGCATGATGGAGGAGTAGTCGTAGGGAGTATTCAGGTTGTTGGCGGCCTGCATGGCGAAGTTGTAGGCATTCTGCGGGTCGATGTTCTCCCAGTTGATATTGACGTAGGAGTCGCGGTCGGTCCTGGTATGTTCATGCTGGAAGCCCAGAGCGTGGTTGGCCTCGTGCTGAATGACGCCGTAGTAGAGGCAGTTCGGCCTTTTGAGAGAGAGCACCTGTGCGCCTCCCACTCTGCCCACAGAGGAGAAACATCCGGCTTGGTTCTCGATGCTGATGTAGTCGGCCTCATTCTGACGGGGGACAAAACGAATGCAGGTTTTGGCCTGGAAGCCGTTCAACGAAGAGTTGATCAGCTGCTTCTCCGAGCTGGTGAAGTCACTGCTCACGGTATAGGGGACCATCACCAAGCCGTTGGTAGCTTTCTTCCAGCGGCAGCTCTGGGACGAGCATATCATGGCACTTCTGGTTGTGGGAGCCAGAATGTCTCCTTCCAGCAGGATCTCGTTGGTGGCGCTGTTGGAGGTCAGAATCCTGGTGGTCATGTCGACAGTATCTGGGACATCTACTTTGCTTCCTTCCTCCTGGACAGGATATGCCTGAGAGAAGCCGAGCAGGAGCAGCAGCAGCAGGCTGGCAGAAGGAGTCATCTTCAGGGTCGGTCTGGAGGCTGTGAAGAGCTGCTGTGAAGAGACTCCTTGAAGCTTGATGTCTGACTTTGTTCAGACCAGGGTCTTTATACTCTCCTCTACAGGTGTGTCTGCAGGAAGATTGTGGGTTGGGGTCCTCACTGCTAGGCCTAAATAAACCTCAGAGGGGAGTACTCCACAGACAAACCTACTTCTTACACAGGGTTTGTTATCTCTGGTTATAAGATGGATGAACACAGCTTCACTATGTGGTTAAATAGGTTGCATTTGTTAAGCTACACACTTTATATGGTCTTCAACCAGACATAGTCCACATTAGAGTATCTTTGTTAAACCGACCTTAATTTAAGCAGAGTAATATGTATTTCTCTTGAAATGCAAACACTGATATTTGCTCCATAGAAGGTATTTGTTTATTAATTAAAAAATTGGGATGTAAAAAAAATACAAATACATTGTTCGGATGTGAGCTGATAATTCTATCTGAAAGCATTTGAACATCATCTGAATATTTGCTGAAATATTTGTTCCCCCTCACAGATCTGTCACTGGATTGACACAATTTCTTGCAACCATTGTACCAATTATTCTCAGGGTCATAAGTCAGGTAAATCAAAACCAAAACTAAACGTCCATATCTCTGTTGACAATATAAAAATAAGGTGCTCTTTACAACTTCAGCTCTTGCCTCATGATTGTCATGTTTACAATCACAATTTAGCATGTTAGCAGGCTAACATTTGTTAATAAGCATCAGTCACAAAGTACAGGTGAGGCTGATGGGAATGCAATTAGGTTTGGAGATATTTGGGCATACACCAAAGTATTGCACTAATAAAAATGTTGACCTGATGGTGGCATGAGATAAAAAAATAGGGGACCACCAAAGTTATGACAGTTCATCCTGAGGGGGGCATGAACCACATTTCATGGCAAGCCATACAATTTTGAGAGACATTTCACTCAAAACCATAAATGTCAACCTTGTGGTGGCTCTAGAGGAAGTATCAGGGGATCACCAAAGTCAGCATGATTCATCTTCTTGCGACCATGAATGTCTGCGCAAAATTTTGAGCCAATCCATCATGTAGATGTTTAAATATTTTACAGGATAAAGGAAAGCTTTGGCCGGCTGGTGAAGCTACAGGAAAGGTCAGGGGATCACCACAGTCATTAGAGTTCATTCTCTCAGATACCATGAATGTCTGCACAAGGTTTCATGGCATCCATCTAATTGTTGTTGAGACAGCTCAGTCTGGATCAAAGTGGTGGACCGACTGATAGACCAACATTGTCATTCCTAGAGACACGCTGCTTGCATAGCTGACAAATCCAGAAGGCCACATAACAACACTTACTGCTGTTCTGTAGCAACAGAAACCTCCAAAGGTCTTCTGACCCTCTGGATGAACATAAAAGTCTGGTTGCTGCAAGAAAACAAATCAGTTTAATTGTTGTCAAAAATCTCAAGTTTAGCTCTGTGACTCAAATATGGTTATACATGAAATAAACAAACTTTAGATAACATTCAATGAGGTTCATTCTCAATAACTTTACATCAGTTTTCACCAGATTTGCACGATAAAGCTTGACTGGTGTCACGCAGATGTTCATTTTACCTCATGAGCTGATTCTCAACCACACACACTGTGTGATTTCACAGTAGACGGGAAAATGACGAGCTGAAGTTAAGAACTGTCTCAGAAATGCACACATAATTGCCAAGAGAGCTTTTCAGATTTTCTCAATCTCCATCTCTGATTTTATAGACACTTCAAATCAACTTTATTTTCATCACAGTTTCAGATACAGAGATGGCAGATTTGCTTTACCACAAGTAAATAATCCATTTACAGCCAGAATTCAATTAAACCATCAAATAGTTAATAAAACATCTAGAGTAAGTCAGCAAAACTTATTAAATGGCCTTCTTTATGTACCCTAGATATGTTACCTTATCAGAGGGTCCTGTTCATATGTTGATCTGACATTCTGATAAACAACTAAGCTGGTGTGTTTTTTCAATAACTCAATAACTTGTGTTTTCTGTACAGTTTAAAACAAAGGTCTTGGCTACATATCTCTCCTGAGTTGTATTACAGCACACTACTGTCATCGAGAATCATTTAGCGGTTCATAATATCTCAGAGCTGGTTCAGCATAGTGTAAACTGTAAACTTGTATATAACGTATCACATCCAAGAATTCATTTCAGATGTGTCTCAAGGCTAATGCTTTGAAAACAAAAACAAGTGTGCTTTAAACTAACGTGTACCACGTTTTGTGATATGTTTCTTGAGAATAATTTGCATTTTGTTAGTATTAGAAGCACGTTTTACAGTTCAAATAACACTGTTATATTTTCATTGTCATACTGAGTACATTATTTTTCTCATTTCTTGGACAACTGTTTTTTTGTCAGTATCTTGAAATCCAAGTGGAAGAGAATCCTTCTTTTTTCATTTATATTCAACAATAATTGAGAAATCCTTCTTATTGCATTATGTCAAATTATTTTTTCCATTTGAACAAATAGAGAAAAATAACTACACAGCAATCCGTCATTTTGCACAATCTTTATTACGAATAATTTAGGCATGTGGAGGGTCATGTAGTCCTCTGTCTGAAGATTTGAAATAATACAGTGAAATAATCTTTAGCATTGGTTCCATGGGTTACAGTAGCTTTAATTACAGAATAAAGAAACAAAGAAAGTACAAATTTGTTACATTTCTCATCAGCATTGTTACTAGCAGCCGTAGAACGTCTTGATCCTTATGATGTCCCAGTTGGACAGGCCGTTAATCTGGCCAATCGGGACGTTGGGGTCGGGGATGGGGATCATGGTTTCCTTCCCATTCATGGAGAAGGCTGTTTTCCCATAGTGCATGATGGAGGAGTAGTCGTAGGGAGTATTCAGGTTGTTGGCGGCCTGCATGGCGAAGTTGTAGGCATTCTGCGGGTCGATGTTCTCCCAGTTGATATTGACGTAGGAGTCGCGGTCGGTCCTGGTATGTTCATGCTGGAAGCCCAGAGCGTGGTTGGCCTCGTGCTGAATGATGCCGTAGTAGAGGCAGTTCGGCCTTTTGAGAGAGAGCACCTGTGCGCCTCCCACTCTGCCCACAGAGGAGAAACATCCGGCTTGGTTCTCGATGCTGATGTAGTCGGCCTCATTCTGACGGGGGACAAAGCGAATGCAGGTTTTGGCCTGGAAGCCTTTCAGCGCAGAGTTGATCAGCTGCTTCTCCGAGCTGGTGAAGTCACTGCTCACGGTATAGGGGACCATCACCAAGCCGTTGGCAGCTTTCTTCCAGCGGCAGCTCTGGGACGAGCATATCATGGCACTTCTGGTTGTGGGAGCCAGAATGTCTCCTTCCAGCAGGATCTCGTTGGTGGCGCTGTTGGAGGTCAGAATCCTGGTGGTCATGTCGACGGTATCTGGGACATCTTCTTTGCTTCCTTCCTCCTGGACAGGATATGCCTGAGAGAAGCCGAGCAGGAGCAGCAGCAGCAGGCTGGCAGAGGGAGTCATCTTCAGGGTCGGTCTGGAGGCTGTGAAGAGCTGCTGTGGAGAGATTCGTTGAAGCTTGATGTCTGACTTTGTTCAGTCCAGGGTCTTTATACTCTCCTCTATAGGTGTGTCTGCAGGAGGATTATGGGTTGGGGTCCTCACTGCTAGGCCTAAATAAACCTCAGAGGGGAGGACTCCACAGACAAACCTACTTCTTAAACAGGGTTTGTTATCTCTGGTTATAAGATGGATGAACACAGCTTCACTATGTGGTTAAATAGGTTGCATTTGTTAAGCTACACACTTTATATGGTCTTCAACCAGACATAGTCCACATTAGAGTATCTTTGTTAAAACAACCTTAATTTAAGCAGAGTAATATGTGTTTCTCTTGAAATCCCTCCCTAATATTTGCTCCATAGAAGGTATTTGTTCGTTAATTAAAAAGTAGGGAGGTAAACAAATACAAATACATTGTTCGGATAGGAACTGATAAATCGCTCTGAACGCGTATGAACAGCATCTGAATATTAGCTGAAATATTTGCTCCCCCTCACAGATCTGTCACTGGATTGACACAATTTCCTGAATACCAATTATTCACAAGGTCAATTAGGTATGGGGATTGTTAATTTTTGTCGATATTGATGCCCTTATTGAGACTGCTTAATGATCTGAATCTTTATCGATACCACTATCGATACTTTACTACTATTTGGTGACGGTTATTTGGTAAGACCAGCCCCAACGGGCATGAGGTTGGCCTGCACGGTAGGAGGAACATATTCAATGTGTGATAACATTGTTATATATTGAGATGACTTATGACTTGCAATAAATAAACATATATTCAAATGTGCATATTAGCTGCCTGTTTGTTTTAAAATTATTTATAGGATTAGAATTTAACATTTTAAATACAGCTAAATGTTGTTTCTGGAGCAGCAACATTAATGTTTACAACAGCAAAGTCACTATATATAAACTCAATATCTGACATCAAAATAGTGAGAGACGTTTAGAGAGAATAAAAACCTCATTCTGTTTCATTCCACCTCTTCCTCCCCTCTGCTGTTATTCATTTCCTCCAGGTAACGTTACCTGGTAGAAGGAGGAGCGGCTATACAGTATGTTTGTATACTGTTGTGTATATGTTGGTAAGTCACTTATGATTGACTTAAAAAAAAAAAGGAGGAGTGGATGGTTTGTCTCAGCCAGCAGCTGAGTTTACAACAATGTGCCAGATTGTAATACTACAGACCAGTCTATGCTACAGACAGACAGCTTTCTATTTAGCTTGTTTGTAACATTTGGCTAATTGCCAAGCTAGCGTTACCTATGCTTGAAAACATACAGGACGACAGACTGAGGACAGAGATGAAATTAACCCTTTCTACATTTTTACCTTACACACGTGTATTGATAAAGTATTGTCTTTTTACTCGCGAAGGTTTTATTGCACTAGCTGTCGGCAACTCGAGTATTTTGGAGCTAACTTAACTTCACAGTCTACACAGCTGCTGGCCACTGTGTGTGTATGTGTGTGTGTGTGTGTGTGAGCCGACAGAGAGCAGTAGAGGCTGCAGCCTGAGAATAAACAGTCCTGGGCCCGTTTCGGTATCATTAGAAACATTAGTTTTCTTCTCCATCGTGTTTCAAGATAGGATTCGATGCTCGAGACATAACGTTACAGACCTGCTAGTCTCGAAAGCATTTGGATTTTAGGGTTTTGAGAAATGTTGGAACCGAGTGAGTCTTTTTAGAACCTGGTCTCGATCCCCATCCCTAGTCATAATTCAGGCTAATCAAAACCACACAGATATCACACACACACACACACACACACACACACACACACACACTGCTACAACCAAGAGAAGTGATGTCAATCGATCTAAACGTCCATATCTCAGCTGACAATTTAAAAATAAGGTGCTCTTCACAACTTCAGCTCTTGCCTCATGTTTACTAAGAAACAATCATAATGTAGTATGTTAACATAACATTTGTTAATTAGCATTAATCACAAAGTACAGGTGAGGCTGATGGGAATGCCATTAGGTTTGGAGATATTTGGGCATACACCAAAGTATTACACTAATAAAAATGTTGACCTGATGGTGGCGTTAGATGAGAAGTCAGGGGAACACCAAAGTTATGACAGTTCATCCTGAGGGGGATGTGAATGTGTGTACCACATTTCATGGCAATCCATCCGATCTTTTTTGAGACATTTCACTCAAAACCATAAATGTTGACCTCATGGTGGCTCTAGAGGAAGTATCAGGGGATCACCAAAGTCAGCATGATTCATCTTCTTGCGACCATGAATGTCTGCACAAAATTTTGTGCCAATCCATCATATAGATGTTTAGATATTTTACAGGATAAAGGAAAGCTTTGGCCGGCTGGTGGAGCTACAGAAAAGGTCAAGGCATCACCACAGTCATTAGAGTTCATTCTCTCAGATACCATGAATGTCTGCACAAGGTTTCATGGCATCCATCTAATTGTTGTTGAGACAGCTCAGTCTGGATCAAAGTGGTGGACCGACTGATAGACCAACGTTGTCATTCCTAGAGACACGCTGCTTGCATAGCTGACAAATCCAGAAGGCCACATAACAACACTTACTGCTGTTCTGTAGCAACAGAAACCTCCAAAGGTCTTCTGACCCTCTGGATGAACATAAAAGTCTGGTTGCTGCAAGAAAACAAATCAGTTTAATTGTTGTGAAAAATCTTATTCTTAGCTCTGTGACTCAAATATGGTTATACATGAAATAAACAAACTTTAGATAACATTCAATGAGGTTCATTCTCAATAACTTTACATCAGTTTCACCAGATTTGCACGATAAAGCTTGACTGGTGTCACGCAGATGTTCATTTTACCTCATGAGCTGATTCTCAACCACACACACTGTGTGATTTCACAGTAGACGGGAAAATGACGAGCTGAAGTTAAGAACTGTCTCAAAAGTGCACGCATAATTGCCAAGAGAGCTTTTCAGATTTTCTCGAGCACTATCTATTTTTTTTGACACTTCAGATTCATCAAGATATTACGAGAAGATGTATTGTACACAAACCTGATTATTTTTATCATAGTTTCAGATACAGAAATAGTAGTTTTGCTTTACCACAATCAATAATCCAATTATATGGAAGATTTTATTTATGCTAATGTGTGCATTATGCCAAATTATGTTTTGCAGGCAAAGAAATGGAGAAAAATAACTAGACAGCAATCGGTCAGTTTGCACAATCTTTATTACAGATAATTTTGCCGTGTGGAAGGTCATGTAGTCCTCTGTCTGAACATTTGAAATAATATAGTGAAAGAATCTTTAGCATTGTTTCCATGGCTAACAGTAGCTTTAATTACAGAAAAAAGAAACAGTGAAAGTAGGAATTTGTTGCATTTCTCATCAGCATTTTTATGAGCAACCGTAAAACGTCTTGATCCTTATGATGTCCCAGTTGGACAGGCCTTTCATTTGTCCAATCGGGACGTTGGGGTCGGGGATGGGGGTGATGGTGTCCTTTCCCTTCTGGATGGAGAAAGCTGTTTTCCCATAGTGCATGATGGAGGAGTAGTCATAGGGAGTATTCAGGTTGTTGGCGGCCTGCATTTTGAAGTTGTTAGCTTTCTGCGGGTCGATGTTCTCCCAGGTGATTGTGACGTAGGAGTCGCGGTCAGTTCTGGTATGTTCGTGCAGGAAGCCCAGAGCGTGGTTGGCCTCGTGCTGGATGATGCCATAGTAGAGGCAGCTCTGCCTATTGAGAGAGAGCACCTGTGCGCCTCCCACTCTGCCCACCAATGAGAAACATCCAGCTTTGTTCTCAATGCGGATGTAGTCGGTCTCATTCTGACGGGGGACAAAACGAATGCAGGTTTTGGCCTGGAAGCCGTTCAGGGCAAATTCAATCCGCTGCTTTTCCAAGCTGGTGAAGTCACTGCTCACGGTATAGGGGACCATCACCAAGCCATTGGCAGCTTTCTTCCACAGGCATTTCTGGGACGAGCATATCATGGCGCTTTTGGTTGTGGGAGCCAGAATGTCTCCTTCCAGCAGGATCTCGTTGGTGGCGCTGTTGGAGGTCAGAATCCTGGTGGTCATGTCGACGGTATCTGGGACATCTTCTTTGCTTCCTTCCTCCTGGACAGGATATGCCTGAGAGAAGCCGAGCAGGAGCAGCAGCAGCAGGCTGGCAGAGGGAGTCATCTTCAGGGTCGGTCTGGAGGCTGTGAAGAGCTGCTGTGGAGAGACTCCTTGAAGCTTGATGTCTGACTTTGTTCAGACCAGGGTCTTTATACTCTCCTCTACAGGTGTGTCTGCAGGAGGATTATGAGTTGGGGTCCTCACTGCTAGGCCTAAATAAACCTCAGAGGGGAGGACTCCACAGACAAACCTACTTCTTAAACAGGGTTTATTATCTCTGGTTATTAGATGGATGAACACAGCTTCACTATGTGGTTAAATAGGTTGCATTTGTTAAGCTACACACTTTATATGGTCTTCAACCAGACATAGTCCACATTAGAGTATCTTTGTTAAACCAACCTTAATTTAAGCAGAGTAACATATGTCTCTTGAAATGCCTCACTGATATTTGCTCCATAGAAGGTATGTAGCTGAAATATTTGTTCCCCCTCACAGATCTGTCACTGGATAGACACAATTTCTTGCAACTATTGTACCAATTATTCTCAGGGTCATAAGTCAGGTAAATCAAAACCACACAGATATCACACACACTCTGCTACAACCAAGAGAAGTGAGGTCAATCCAGCTAAACGTCCAATATAAAAATAAGGTGCTCTTTACAACTTCAGCTCTTGCCTCATGAGTCACAAAGTACAGGTGAGGCTGATGGGAATGCCATTAGGTTTGGAGATATTTGGGCATACACCAAAGTATTACACTAATAAAAATGTTGACCTGATGGTGGCGTTAGATGAGAAGTCAGGGGAACACCAAAGTTATGACAGTTCATCCTGAGGGGGATGTGAATGTGTGTACCACATTTCATGGCAAGCCATCCAATCTTTTTTGAGACATGTCACTCAAAACCATAAATGTTGACCTCATGGTGGCTCTAGAGGAAGTATCAGGGGATCACCAAAGTCAGCATGATTCATCTTCTTGCGACCATGAATGTCTGCACAAAATTTTGTGCCAATCCATCATATAGATGTTTAGATATTTTACAGGATAAAGGAAAGCTTTGGCCGGCTGGTGGAGCTACAGAAAAGGTCAAGGCATCACCACAGTCATTAGAGTTCATTCTCTCAGATACCATGAATGTCTGCACAAGGTTTCATGGCATCCATCTAATTGTTGTTGAGACATTTCAGTCTGGATCAAAGTGGTGGACCGACTGATAGACCAACATTGCCATTCCTAGAGACACGCTGCTTGCATAGCTGACAAATCCAGAAGGCCACATAACAACACTTACTGCTGTTCTGTAGCAACAGAAACCTCCAAAAGTCTTCTGACCCTCTGGATGAACATAAAAGTCTGGTTGCTGCAAGAAAACAAATCAGTTTAATTGTTGTGAAAAATCTCATTCTTAGCTCTGTGACTCAAATATGGTTAAATAGGAGAGGATCAAGGACTTTGGTAACATTCAGTGAGATTCATTCTCAATAACGTTTTAACCAGATTTGTTGTTCAGTGCCGGATAAAGCTTTACTGGTGTTACACGTGTTTATTTTACCTCCTAAGCTGATACTGAAGCCCGACAATGTGTGATTATTACAGTAGACGGGAAAACGATGAGCTGAAGTTATGAACGGTCTCAAAAGTGCATATTTTCCACGAGAACTTTTCAGATTTTCTCAATCACTATGTCTTTTTTATACACACGCCAAGCCAACTTTATTTTCACCTCAGTTTCAGATACAGAAATAGTAACTTTGTTTTACCTTAATTAAATAATCCTTTGTAGCTAGATTTCAATTAAACCATCCAAAAAATAAAAAATAATTAAAATGCCTTCTTTATGTACCCTAGATATGTTACCTTATTAGAGGGTCCTGTTCATATGTTGATCTGACATTCTGATAAATAACTAAGCTGGTGTGTTTTTTCAATAACTCAATAACTTGTGTTTTCTGTACAGTTTAAAACAAAGGTCTTGGCTACATATCCCGTGAGTTGTATTACAGCACACTACTTTCATCAAGAATCATTTAGCGGTTCATAATATCTCAGAGCTGGTTCAGCATAGTGTAAACTGTAAACTTGTATATAACGTATCACATCCAAGAATTCATTTCAGATGTGTCTCAAGGCTAATGCTTTGAAAACAAAAACAAGTGTGCTTTAAACTAACTTGTTACCACGTTTTGTGATATCTTTCTTGAGAATAATTTGAATTTTGTTACTATTTTGAGCATTATGTTTTACAAGGCAAATAACACTGTTATATTTTCATACTGAGTACATTTTTTGATCTGGACTATTTTTTCTCATTTCTTGGACAACTGTTTTTTTGTCAGTATCATGAAATCCAAGTGGAAGAGAATCCTTCTTTTTCTTAAATATTCAACAATCATTGAGAAATCCTTCTCATTGCTCTTTGATTACATGTTTGTACTAATGTGTGCATTATGCCAAATTATTTTTTGCAGGTGAACAAATAGAGAAATATAACTACACAGCAATCCGTCATTTTGCACAATCTTTATTACAAATAATTTAGGCATGTGGAGGGTCATGTAGTCCTCTGTCTGAAGATTTGAAATAATACAGTGAAGTAATCTTTAGCATTGGTTTCATGGGTTACAGTAGCTTTAATTACAGAATAAAGAAACAAAGAAAGTACAAATTTGTTACATTTCTCATCAGCATTGTTACTAGCAGCCGTAGAACGTCTTGATCCTTATGATGTCCCAGTTGGACAGGCCGTTAATCTGGCCAATCGGGACGTTGGGGTCGGGGATGGGGATCATGGTTTCCTTCCCATTCATGGAGAAGGCTGTTTTCCCATAGTGCATGATGGAGGAGTAGTCGTAGGGAGTATTCAGGTTGTTGGCGGCCTGCATGTTGAAGTTGTAAGCCATCTGCGGGTCGATGTTCTCCCAGTTGATATTGACGTAGGAGTCGCGGTCGGTCCTGGTATGTTCGTGCTGGAAACCCAGAGCGTGGTTGGCCTCGTGCTGGATGATGCCGTAGTAGAGGCAGTTCGGCCTTTTGAGAGAGAGCACCTGTGCGCCTCCCACTCTGCCCACAGAGGAGAAACATCCGGCTTGGTTCTCGATGCTGATGTAGTCGGCCTCATTCTGACGGGGGACAAAACGAATGCAGGTTTTGGCCTGGAAGCCGTTCAACGCAGAGTTGATCAGCTGCTTCTCCGAGCTGGTGAAGTCACTGCTCACGGTATAGGGGACCATCACCAATCCGTTGGC
>NW_024044348.1:33690050-33710620 GCF_014851395.1 Micropterus salmoides
TCTCATCCCCCACCTCCTCACTCTCTCTTACCATCCTGGAGAGGGACGTCAACAGACTGTTCAGGAGCAGAAACCTCGCAAAGCAGCTGGGCCGGACTCTGTCTCCCCATCCACCCTGAAGCACAGCGCCAATCAGCTGTCTCCAGTGTTTACAGACATTTTTAACACCTCACTGGAGTCATGCCATGTGCCAGCCTGCTTCAAAGCCTCCACCATCATCCCTGTTCCCAAAAAACCAAGGACCACTGGACTAAACGACTACAGACCTGTCGTGCTGTGGTTATGAAGTCCTTTGAACGCCTTGTGTTGTCCCACCTGAAATGCATCACTGACCCACTCCTGGACCCCCTGCAGTTTGCCTACAGAGCCAACAGGTCTGTAGACAACGCAGTAAACATGGCCCTTCACGTCATCCTCCATCACCTGGATTCCCCAGGAACCTACACCAGGATCCTGTTTATAGATTTCAGCTCTGCTTTTAACACCATCATCCCGGCCCTGCTGCAGAAAAAGCTCTCCCAGGTGAGCATGCCTGACTCCACCTGCAGGTGGATCACAGACTTACTGACAGAAAGGAAGTAGCATGTTAAGCTGGGAAAACATCTCTCTGACTCCAGGACCCTCAGCACCAGTTCCCCTCAGGACTGCGTTCTTTCCCCTCTTCTCTTCTCCCTGCACGTCCAGTCACCAGTCTGTCAAGCTCCTGAAGTTTGCAGATGACACCACCCTCATTGGGCTCATCTCTGGTGGGAATGAGTCCGCCTACAGGTGGGAGATCGACCATCTGGTGACCTGGTGCAGCCAGAACAGTCTGGAGCTCAACGCTCTGAAGACAGTGGAGATGGCCGTGGACTTCAGGAAGAGCCCAGCCCCACCCTCCCCCATCATCCTGAGTGACTCCCCCGTCGCCACTGTGGAATCCTTCCGCTTCCTGGGCACCATCATCTCCCAGGACCTCAAGTGGGAGCTGAACATCACCTCCATCACCAAAAAGGCCCAGCAGAAGATGTACTCCCTGCGGCAGCTGAAGAAGTTCAGCCTGCCAAAGACAATGATGGTGCACTTCTACACGGCATCATTGAGTCCATCCTTACCTCCTCCATCACCATCTGGTACGCTGCTGCCACTGCCAGGGACAAGGGCAGACTGCAACGTATCATTCACTCTGCAGAGAAGGTGATTTATTTGTCACTTTCCATTTCTCCAGGACCTGTATGCCTCCAGGACTCTGAGGCATGGAAGTCGTTAGGCGTATTTTGGGGGAGCTGAAGCCACCCTAACATGGTCCTAAGCCCCCCAAATAATAAAAAGGAAAATAATTTTTGTTTAAAAGTGTAGTGTCCAGTGCTTGTGCTTTTGGCTCATAACAGTTCAAAATAGCACTGTAGCAGCAGGACAGAGGGTCAGTGAACTTCTACGGGGAGAGCAGTGATTGGTGGTTATGTAGGGACTGAACCCTTCTATAGAATTTGACCTCTAACCCCTTGTTTTGTTACCTCAGAATAGTACTGTACCCTTCTATGGGTTTGAGCTTTATTTTGCAGACTTACACCCTTCTCTGCTACCTAACAGATACCTAAACATATCCTATATAAGCTATGTTTGATGTACAGAGAGACAGAGTGGCCATCAGGCTGGGTCACTCTCCAAGCTGCTGCAGAGCTTGTAATTGAGGCTGAACTCCTTGATGTAATAAACTTTTATGATCAAGAACAGTGTCAAGCGGGTTTCCTCTCAACACATCATCGCAGCATTATTGTTTGGACACCACAGAAATGGCACCCCAGATGGGACCATGTTGTGCCTAAATTCATCGTTCCATCACGGGCTCCGTCGAGCTGACCCCCGCTCCAGAAGCTAGCATATATGGTGAGTTTTCTCATAAACTGTGGGCGCTGGTCAGTTCGTGCGTCTGTGTGTGCAGGTACACCGGTTCGATCCCGTGTGGATGCTTGCGGTTGGATGTGTGAGAGGACTCCATTCTAAATTTTGTTTGCGTTGTGGACACGATACGCAATAAAGTGTGTGTGTGAATATAATGAAGGAAGATAGATAGATATAAAAGGAAGAAAAAGGAATAGCCTAGGAGTAACGGAAAGTGAGCTTTCATAACTTTGCAAAAATTAAGAATATGGGACCTCAGATTCTTATAAACGTAAGTCATGTGGGATGGAAACTACTGTCGCGTGAAACTAGGCTTTAAGGAATAGGCAAATTGGATTAAGGAAAAAAGAGAGAGTGTAACCCCGGCCAGGGTCATTCGGTTTGAATAAAATTAATGAGGTTAAGGAAAAATATAAGGAAAGGATCAGGACGCCGCCGATCTGGACAAAAGCTTTTGAAGGTGATCTTAGATGGGCCGCAAATCCTGGAAAGGCACTAGGTGAATTTTCGGGTCCGTTCAAAGGAACTGGGAGCTTGTAGAATAAAAATTTAATTGTAAGTTACCTCTCGATACACTGAAAAAAGGGAGACTGATCACCTGTTAGATTTATCAAATTATATTTAGTGTTTATTAAAGGGTTTTATGTTCTTAAGTGAAACGTGATAGCATTGTGTGGACTGCACATTAAATGCCGTGTAATTTACAGACCGAATACAATAATGGTTCGACGAATTAGAGGTTTGTTGCAGCAAATTGAAATTGGGCATTTTTGAAACAAAAAGGTTTTGGTAAGTTTTATTTAGTTTATGTCGAATTTAAATAAAGTTTGTTTTAACTATGAGCTAAAAAGGTAATGTTAAAGTAATTTGAGCTAACGTTAGTCATAGTTAGCCAGAGATACTTGATATCAGAATTTGTATGGTTGTATTTTCCTGTGTTTACTGGCTATCTATTGGTAACTGGAGAGATTAAAAAACCACTTTGCCAGGAACTGCATTAATGTTTTAAGTTGGATGGATCTTTTAGAAAAGACAAAGGGTCACTTTATCTACAAAATGTGTTTTTAAATGGTTCTTAGCTGTTCATCAAACAAGAAGGAAGAGTTTGACTTGAAAGTCTTATGATTTTAACATATAGTCTACTTTTTATTTCATGGTAACGTTAATTTATGTTGCTCTTGGTTGTTGCAGATGGACACTAAACTCACACTGCGTACATGTCATGTGGAATCAGCTCTTTCAGTGTGGGCTCACGTTTGTGTGGTGAGTAATGTTCACATTTTTTGCCCCACAGGGCAGGGTTCGGTAGTAGGGTATTCAGTGTTTCCCACAGAATGTCAGTCTAAAATGTTTTCTTGCATTTTGCAACCATTTTTTTTGAGTTAGTGACAGTAGTTTTTACAACTTGTGCAACCTACAAATTTGACTACCTTTCATGTTTAAAAACAGGAGGGAGTCTGCAAAGGGAGATCTCCCAGAGGCCTGAGGGCCGTTTTGGCCTGCTGTTAAATAATAACTTGACCAGACCCAGCTATAATATAGCAAGCTTCTTTAAAAAATATAATATAGAAAGCAGGAGATTCCACGCATCTGCCGTCTCATTGTCTTGTCTTGTCTCTCGGTTTCTCTGCCAAATATACATTGGTGACCGATAATAATCGTTGTTGAGAACTGCCACGTAGGTGGCCACAAGTTTTAGCGTTGGTGCATCTAAAGCCTTTTCAGATGGGGTGCGAGGCTCCGTTTGCAGACTGATTTGGATTTGCAGGGTCTCACTGCACTACTTACTGTATGTGAGCAGACATACAGTCCTTGTTAAAATAACCTACCTTTTGTAAATGGCCAGTACAACCTATATTATGCAGTATTGCACTTGACAAAAAGTGCTAACAGCCTCTAGTTATTGACTGAATCATTCAATTATGAGAGCTATATTTGATGAATTATGGCTCACACAGACATAAATAACCATTCTGAGGCTGCAGTCACTTTTTTGCAAGAAGGTTTAAGCTACAGTTTTTATATTGGTTGTATTTACAATTTAAAGGGTCATCTTAATATTAATATAAATTGTTGTAAAAGATATTTAAATAAAAATATAGTTCTGCAGGCTTCATTATAGACACAGTGATCGGACAATACTATGACCAGCAAATGGTGATTGGCCCCGAAAATCCTGATAGAGTACCCCTAGTATGTTTAGTTGTTGTTTGATATTTCATAATTTGACAGCATGTTTATTTTTAATTAGAAATACTTATATTTGTGATAACTTTCTTTGGTTTATCCTTATTTATTTATTATTTCTTTTCTTTTTCAGTGACGAGAGAAAAAATGCTGTGAATGTGCTGTTATAAAGCCTGCCCCTCAGATTTACCAAGTAGGTCCCATGTATTAGTATCCAGAATTGCATCGTCTTTTAGGACCAAACGTTGAACTGTTACCGGTGTTCTGACGATATGTGCTGCCTTGCCGAAAAATGCATTTTACTCGGCCCTGCTCCGTTTTCCATTGCAGATAGCACCCAGAGATAGCAACGCCACACACAACTGCTACGACGTAATGTTCAATGCGACACACACCAGCGATCCACACAGCTCTTAAAATATTACAGTCTGTGGTTAAAACATTTGAATTTCCTCAGAATGTAAAGACAAATAAGCGGTATGAAAACCTTCCAGCTGTGTTTTCCTCTGCCGTTGTTGCTGCAGCGGTCTGTGTGACGGCGCAGCAATCCCCGCAGCCACTTGCGGAGCTCCTCAACTCAGAAATATTCAAGCACATTTTTGTTCGCCATCACTTCTTGTAAAACTGTCAATATTGGAAATCTACACAGCTGATTTCTCACTCAAAACTTCTCAGAAGTGATTTAGTGATGAAATTCCATATGAAAACTGTAAATATAAAACTTCTGTTGGGCCTCTGTCTGGTGCAGCAATGATGATGCAGTGAATAGTGAATATTCTCTCTGACCAATCAGCAGTCTGTCTGTTTTTACGTTACATTTTAGTTTCCCTCAGCTCGCTTGGAACCTCGACGGAAGTGAGGTGATACAAAAAAAAGGTCCCTGGAAGCAGGTACAGCTACAACTTTTCTACAATGGAAACCCAAACAAAGGTGAGTCGAGTCAAAGGGCCTCCGCTCAGACTAGCTTGGTTTGAGGGCGTGCCTGACCCCGCCAGCCGCTTGGCAAGCTTTATGACGCGTTTTCGTTGTGACGTCACAAGTAAAGGAAGTGAAGGGCTGGACTACAAATGAGCTGTTTTCTGTGGGAGATGGGAACTCCCTTTGGGCTGGACTTTGGGTTTTTCACTTTGCAAACCTGTTACATGCACAAAAAGATATATAACTCAATAAAGGAGAGGGGAAAAGCCAAAAAGCAGAATATTACCGCTTTAAAAGATGCCCTATGTCCTAATGAGGTCTGAGTTTAAATAATTGTCCTTTCTTTTCACCAGGAAATGGCTGAGACCCATTTCTTCAAAGCCATAGAGATGACGACTGTGGGGATCTATGTCGTGAAAGACACTATTCCCAACGTCAGAGGTTCGCTGGTGGCAGTCATCGAGGGTGTGGTGGCACTTCGAGATCTTGAGAATGTAGCCCTTGCGTCTGCAATGTTGTTTGGACTCTTGTATGCATTAAACATGCAGTACCCTACAAAGCTCCGCTACACTTTTGAGGTAATTCAGAAGATAATCATGGAGCTGGATGCGGGGGACCTGTCAAGAAAGGCTCAAAGCCTGAAAACTAAGCTCCACCAGTGAAGAGAGCTCATTGTTCTTGGCTCTTCTGGATTAGGACATGATTTTTGGCAAAGTAATAGTCTCCAACTCTACATTCCTGGACTCTCTGGTGTTGCAACATGGTTTTGGGACTACCAGTCCAGTGATATTTTTCTTTTACAGTTGTGATTACTTCACAGCACCAGGAACATGTGATTTTTACCATTCCATGTGTTAATGTGTTCAAATTTAATACATTGTTCAAAAACCCATGGAATCTTCCCATGGAATATTTAGAGTGCATTGTTTTATATATAGTCTGCAGTTCAATTTTAGAAATTATTTTACCTGTTTTAGACAACAAAGCTACACCAGGGAAGGGGGCTCAATGTATTTGTCTCCTGGTTGATCAGGACATGACTGTTGGACTGTTTAGCTACAGTTTACATTCCTTGACTGAGTGATGTTGCAGCCTGGTTTTGTTGTTTGTTCCCCAATCCAGTGAAAGTCAAGTTGTACAGTTTTGATTACAGTACCAGGCACATTTGAATTTAACCATTCCATTTTATTATGTTAATATATAATGCATTGTTCAAAAACCTTAAGCTTCTCACAGGACAGTTCATGTATATTTGTTTTTATTGATGCAGATGCAATTGGGATTTTACCATTTTACACTCTGGAATCTATATAGCATGGTTCAAAAATCTTAAGCTTCCCACAGTACATTTAAGGTGTTTCTTGATGTTTAGTTTTTTTATAGATGCAGATGCATTTAGAAAAAGCTGTTGTATGTATGTTTCTTAGCTACAGTATGCAGTACACCCCAGGAAGCAGTGTTTCAGGCCTGGTGTTAGTACCACAAAGTTTCACAGTTTTGATTACTGTCCAGTACTAGGCACATTTTACTATTACATATGTTATATATCTTTGTTAAATCTTGACATCCCCATGGCATAGTATAGTGAACATATAATTTTGGAAACTCGTGCCATTTCTTTCTTGCCACACACCTGTGAAGCACATTCATTTGTTGAATAAAATGTCAGAATTTAACGGACTCAGTTTTTAATGAAAATATATGTTAGTGTTTAGAATAGGTAAGTGAAATGTTAACGACGATACATTTGATAATTGTTTATTTCTTAACTAATTTGTTTGTGAGTCATGGTTATCCAAGAAAGGTTGAAATCAATGGCAAGTGGACTGGCTAAGGTTTCTTGAAGACGTGTCACTTCTCATCTAAGAGGCTTCTTCAGTTGTGGCTGAATGGTAGTTGTTCAATCAGAACTAAATAAGCCTCTCAGATGAGAAGCAAAACCCCTTCAAGAAACCTTAACCAGTGCCGTTGCCCTTGATTTCCACTTTCCTTGGTTAACTGTAATTTATTTTATTAATACATATAGATTTAGAACATAGAAATTATAATTTAATTTCATGTGAAAAGAATATTTACAATAATCCCATTTCATTAACTTTATAGCAATATAAAGTACTTGTGTTGATTGAGCATGAATAGTCTGTGTTGCTTGAACGTGAATAATCTGGGTTGCTTGAACACAACTGTGTAAGTGGCTACCAAAGCAAAAAAAATTTGTGCAACCAATGTCCACTATCCAATTGAGTAAATCCAATGAATTATTTTTTTCAGTGTACATGTGTTGACAAACTATGTCCAAAGTGGCCTCTCATTAAATTTCTACAAACTCGAGGTAGCACAAATTTAGGAAGGAAAATAATAAAGGAATAAGGTGCGGCGGAAGCATGCTCTATAAATAGTGTGAAGGAATGCATTCTTGTTGACTGGATAGCTACCGTGTGTGTGAGAAATAGGAGAGGTGTAGCCTAGTGTGTGTGTGGAGAGCTGCCCCTGCTGTGTCTCTGCTGGTATGAGAGACTATGCAAAGGATGATAGGCGAGGATTAAAGAAAAATATATATGAATAATAGAATAAAGAAAGAAAGAAGGAAGAAACTATATATGAATAAATAAATAAAGAATAGATTAAAAAAATGTCATCCTGTTGAGGCAACACATATTGTAAGTAGGCAGGATTTAGTCATGTTCAAAGGGAGAGAATGGAAACTTGGCCAAGGGGAAACTGTGTTATAAAAATTGTCAAAGTTACTGATTGGTGCTGCTGTACGGTTTGGGTCATTTCATAATCAGCAGTTTGTTTTTCTTAGCCTAAGTTACTTTTTTGGGACGTGCACATTTGTTTCTTCTTTATTTTACTTGCATTTCATTTTGTTTTCTTTATGTGCAAATAAACTTTTCTAAAGGCATTTTCATTTTGAACCATAAGCTATATTTCAGAATGTTTTTTTTAACACAGTATGCTTTAAATAAGAGTGAAGAGTAGTGTCCCCAGCGTCCCCAGTATAAATGACACCTATATTCCTTAGCTTGAATGTGAATGTAGGTATATCAAAAAGAAAAGGAAAATAGATTGTGATTACTCAAGAGAGTTAACACTCTTATGGTTGAAATAACCTTGTGAGTACATAAAAGGATTAAATTGTTGTTTGGTTTTTTTGTTTTTGTTCTCCTGTGGTTTGAGAGACAAGAAGGAGAGAGAGGCGGTGCCGGCCAGCGCGTCAGGCAACAGCGAGTGCAGCCTCGGATCCAGTCTGGCCAGTACTGTTCAATCCACAAACTCTTTACAAACACCTGTGCATATGTGTCTATGCTCATTTATAATTATTACTGCTGATACACATTTAGTTTGTTTCCTTTCAGGATATTATAGACACATTTGTAATAAAGAAGAATCTATTTGTGAAATATTTCATGTTATGACTATCTAAAGGGAGACTTGGCAACGGACTGATCAGTTAATGCATTTGAATATTACATATTACAGTTTTTTGTGCAGGGGTCGTTTGAATTAAAGTCGCATTGGAATTCCGGTATTGAGATTATGCTTGATAAAGGTGAGTGGGTGCTTATTAGGCAGTAGTTGGCGCTGTGTGATTGCTAGATAACAAGTTTTTTGTGATTGCTCTGGAGTTGACAAATTCCCTTGATTGTTCATTAGCGGATGTGGTATGATTACCACCTATTAACAATTTGGTAGAATTAAAAGAAAAATAAACAAATAAGCAATAATAAAAATAATTTACAATAAAGTAGGGAAGAATATAAAAGAGTTGTCACAATGCGGGAAAAGGAACATGACCAGAAAGAACACGACCAAGTAACTCTTAGAAAACTCAATCAAATACAACTGGTGGAAAATAAGAAGGAGAAGAAACAGGCTTTGGTTATGCAGGATCAGTGTTTACCAAAGCAACAATCACCACCACAGCTTCAGTCGAACCAGGTCCAACCGCAATTTCCCCAACCACCACTAGTGGTTCCAGTTGTTTCATATCCACAGCCAGCTTATGGACAGACACAGAATTGGAGAGGAAGGGGAAGAGGAAGCTCAGGAAGAGGAGGAGGAGGAGGAGGAGGAGGAGGAGGAGAATTTAATCCATACCTACAGCAGTCTCCAGAAGTGTGTTATAATTGTGGACAGGTTGGTCACTTTGACGGTGAGTGCAATAGGTCAGGAGGAAATTTCAGAGGAGGAAATTTCAGGGGAGGATTCAGGGGCCAGTCAAGGTCACTTGGAGGACTGGTTAACCCTCACAGGGGCCCGGAGCCAGGATTCTAGAGGTGCCCAGAAAATCCAAAAGGGGGGTGTCAGCTGGTAGCATCAGGGCCGGAAAGAGATCCAACAATTGAGGTGAAAGTAAATAACTGACCGTTGGAAGTGATGGCGGATAGCGGAGCTGCTTTCACCTGTGTTCGGCCTGAAGATGCTACACATCTTCCTACGTCCAATCAACTGATTCGGACAATCGGGTTTGAGGGAGTGAAGCAGCTGATTCCTCTCACGGAACCAATTGAGCTCTGCTATAAAAATCAGAAAACTACAATACCCATATTGGTATCAGAACATACACCTATTGCCTAATTGGGAAGAGATGCTTTGTGTAGATTGAATTGCACAATAAAATTTACACCAGATGGCTGTCTGATAGAAGTGCCAAAAGAAACATTTCACCAATTATTGATGACAACAGAGATGGAGTCCTCCTCAGTATTTTGGATTGGAAATTTTTGGATAAGATAAGATATGGGAGAAATTTATTGTGGCAAACATGCCAGATGTGAAACTGCCGGAATATCCATTTCATTGTACGCTCAAGTATTTCAAGAATGCTGCCCAATCAAACCCAGAGGAATGGTTAGCTCATCAACCAAAGGGAATTCAACTAAGCTCATGTTGCATAATTTTGGGACCGCAAGGAGCAGCTATGAAGATAAACACTGATGATTATCTGGAGAAAGAATTCAAAATTGAGAAGAGTGTGCCACATGTGACCTTGTTGGTTTCTGAAGACTATGAGCAGAAACACCTAGGAGAAAGGATGACAGAAGCAGAGAAAGCTGTTTTTGTACCGATAAAAGAAAATGTGGCAATTTGGAGGAGTACAGATCAGCGATTCCTCAAAATCATGATTTCAGCTAAAGGAGAATGGTTTTTGGGCACCATATTTGCTTGAACAGATTGACTATGTCGTAGGCAGGTGTACAATCTGTCTGAAAAATAATGTCCGCAGGGGTGTGACTGTTCTTCCTGGTTACATTCCCACCCCAAGCGGTCCTATGAGTGAGTTGGTTGTTGACTTTGTCGATATGGTAAAACCAGTTGAAGGGAAAAGATACATGCTAGTGGTTGTGGATAGATTTTCACGATGGCCGGAGGCCTGTCCAACCAAGCAGAAAGACGCTCAGTCGGTTGCCAAGTTTTTGTGTAGAGAGGTCATAAGCAGGTGGGGACTTCCAGATTGAATATCCTCAGATAATGGGAAAGAGTTTGTGGATAAAACAGTGAATTTGAAATTTGATTTTGCATTTATTTTAATTAAACAACGTCTCTGAGCAGTTTATCACCCAAAAAGTCAAGGGATTTGTGAAAAGATTAATGGTATTTTGAAAAATCGCGTGTGTACACTTCTGATGATGCCAGATATGACTCTGCAATTGATGGAGAGGAAAGGAGATTTGGGGACATTGATTTTCAATATGTCCCAGAAACAGCAGGGCCTATTTCAGTGGAATGTGAAACCGCGGAGGTCACCAAGGGCTGCACCTCTGTTACAGGAGAAGCTAGCGTTCCAATTGGACAAAACAGCCCCAGACCAGTTCGGAAAAGAGTCAGACCAAAACGTTATGAAAACTAGGACTGAAGTACCTCTAGGAGAGTTAGCTCAGCTCCCATGTCAGTGTATGAGAGAAAATAGCAGTGAAGGGAATTTTAGAGTTCAGTGGGAAGATAACCATGGCAGAGTTTTAGATTTGGTAGGAGCATTAACATCAAGAAAGTATGCGTTGCTGAATGAGATGAGAAGACTGGAGATGGAAGGTGATTGCAGTCTTTATGTGTATGATTCCCAGCAGGAGGATCAAGGGGATTATAAATGGACGTTTTATAAGCCACAGTTTGAAAGCAAGGGATTAGAGAAGGGACTTGGAGGTCATGTAGTGACCCTGGTGGTGATAGATGGGAATAACAGTCAAGAGATCCAAGATGTAGAAAAAATAGGGAAATCAACAACAGTAACATCAACACTTCAGCCTAATGCAAGAGCAGTAAGAAGCAGTTATATTCTTTTATCGTCAACCGTCTCTAAAAGCATAAATGTAACACATTCGACTACAGTGGCGCCTCAGATGATTTCGCCAACGCCAACTTCATTGTCTACTGTGGTTAAGGTTAAGTTTGGAGGCTCGGCATATCTTCCTTGTAAATGTGAGAGATGGAATACAGGTGGTAATATACCTCCCAAGTGGATAAATAGTCACGGTAAAGATGTGTTGTTATCAGGACCGCAGGGTGTACCCCCTAGTCAAAGAAAGTATTCTCTGTTTAATGATATGAGGCGGTGGAAAATTGTGATTGTTCACTTGTTCTGCGTAATGCTACCTGGGAAGACCTAGGGGAATATAGTTGTACTTATTTAGAGCCAAAGTTTAAACTTGTTCAAGATCATTGGATACGAGGTTATGTGACCCGTAAGGTGACGCTTATGATGAAAGATTTAGAGCCTGCTGAAGTGTCAACAGTCACCAAGGAGTTCAGGAACAATATACTACAGTAGTCACTCCAAGAGTGAATAATACACAGAAGACATTTGTTGTAATACATCAACTAATGCAATTATTTTAGCAGTAACCTCGGAAGAAATTAATGTTACAACAGCGATAACAACCATTGTAAATATGACACAGACACCAACTACAACTTTTCGGGAAGGATTTGGTAGACGTAACTCAGAAGGCTACGTTACAGATGGAGTTTTGGGAGCAAATGGTAGAAGAGAATGATTAAGAGTCATCTGAAACCGTTCAGAATATTATCCCACTTGTACAAAATGAGTTCTTTACTTTTGAGAAAACACCAGAAGATATGACTGATCAATATCGCCAGTTAACTAAGAGAGAAGCTACATGGAAGGCATATGGGTTTGATTCTTCATGTTGGAAAATTACAGATGGCTGGGCAGGTAGGAATTTATGGTTCCAGCAGTTAATTCATTCTGTAAGATCAGAAACTGGATGGTCCATGTTATGTGTCAATCTTATGCTTTATCATGGCTGTCGTATCAGCAACAATCGTCAACAGATATAGTGATGTCTTGGTCGTCGCAGTTGTTTAGACCTAGACTTAATTGTTGTTGGATAAATGAATTACCCTATGTGAATTTGTAAGATCAGAAGGAAAATAAGTTAACAGCAAGTCCTGAAGCAATGCAGGTAAGACCCGTGAGGGCTAGTAGCTGTTTTTGTTCAAATAAGAGTATGATGGGCCAGGGATGCTTATGGGAATATCAGAGTGTGATGATTATATGATGTCTTTGGATAAGCATGACCGTAAGGTTAGTGAAAACACATATGAAGTAACTTTTGCTGTGCCATCTAGTAAGAAACAAAGGTCAGAAGATCAGCTTTTGCATGGCAATGTGACTATTGGGAATTTTATTGGGACTATTGGGAAGAAATTCGGTGGATTTGTGGTGATAAGGCCTATAAATTCTTACCTTATGGATGGATAGGATGTTGTTACATGGCGATGCTATAACTTCCATATGAGGTGTTTACAATCCAAAAAGGGGAACCAGCTGCTACAGCTCATTCTGATCCTGGTTCTGGAAATAGGGTGAAAAGGAGCATGGCACAATTTCATAATCTTGAATCCTACCATTGGAGGATAAGTCTAGGCAAGAAGTCGGGACTATCTTTTTCCATGGTATGGTGTAACATTTTTGGCAGATCACATTGATAATATTACTTATACTTTGCAGGGGTTTGCAAATGAAACTATACAAGGGTTTAATCTTCTGTCAAATACCCAAAGAAGTCACAGACTGACATTGTTGAAACATGACATGGCTCTCGACTATATTTTAGCCAAACAAGGAGGTTTGTGTGTGGCTATGAACTTGACAGGGGATGGCTGTTATACTTTGATCCCCGATAGTTAATATCACTAGTGTTATAGATGCATTAATGAGTATAAGGGATACGTTTGGGAGCTGGATGGTCAGCAAATACTTGGTTACAAAATCAGTTAGGACCAGTGGGAGCAGTGGTGGTTCAGATTTTGGTAGCAGCCTTTGTAGCGTGTGTTTGATGTTTTGCTTCTGTACTGTGCTATTGACTTTTGCGAAAGCTATGATATTGAGATGGGTTGGAGTGGTGATGCCTGGGGAGAACACTCAGATGCCTTTGTTAACTATGACTGATTTAGATGGAGGTGATGAAGTGGAACCAGATGAAATAATAATGGAAAGATATCCATTTTAATATTACTTTGTATTTCCATATATTGAGGTTTTAATTTTCACGTGTTACTTTGCAACAAGATACTGGTTAGTGTTTTAATTTCTTCCAGAGTATATGGGGATGTACAGATGGGGATTCAGATACTCAAACAAGGACAATATGAATGGACTCTGGACAAGGATGGTGTGGAAACGTCTGGATTGCATCGACACTGCTGAGGAGCTGCAGTGGAATACCTTCCTGTGTCAACATTAATCAACCAGAGTTAGCAGCTCTTTGAATCCTGGTCAATGAGAGAAGCTTGCTGTGGTACCAGTGCCAAATCTGATTCAAAAATGGACTGGACAAAATTATTGTTTTTTCATCTGCATGTGTGTTGGCTCAGCAGGGATGAATTACATGAGAAAGTTGATCTACAAGAGAAAAATATCTGAAAGCAACACAGAATGACTGAGAGCTGCACTGACTTAAAGTTCTGTTGAACTTGTTGCTGGTGCAGAAATATTCACCAGAATGCAGGAAATTAAGTGTTTAATGCTCAAAATTTTCAAGTACCTCTAGACCCCCCCAATGAACAGATTTCAGGATTCATGAAAGAGACTCGATTGTCATTGTATACAAAATACAACAAAATGCAGTTTAGAGCAAGACATTGAACATAGCAGCTTTAAAATAGCATTTAAACCAAAAGCAATGAGGACACCCACATTAGTTTTGTTTCGACGCCCATGTAACATTACAGTAACTTTTGTTCAATAGAGGAGAAATGAAAGCATCTATGTATATCTGTATGTTGTCACTTTTTATTTGTTAACATCTTTGCTTCTTCACTGGTTGTTGACATACTGTAAGTGTAGTTCTAATACAGTAACAAAAGCCCCCCCTGTCTTTCAATCCTAGTGATATCCCTGGCCAGAATTCAATTAAACCATCACATAGATAATAAAACATCTAGTAAGACAGCAAAATTTATTAAACAGACTTCTTCTTGGGACTGTACCCTAGATATTTACCTCATCAGAGGTCCTGTTCATATATTGATCTGACATTCTGATAAACAACTAAGCTGGTGTGTTGTTTCAATAACTCAATAACTTGTGTGTTCTCTACAGTTTAAACAAAGGTCTTGGCTACATATCTCTCCTGAGTTGTATTACAGCACACTACTTCATCGAGAATCATTTAGCGGTTCATAATATCTCAGAGCTGGTTCAGCATAGTGTAAACTGTAAACTTGTATATAACGTATCACATCCAAGAATTCATTTCAGATGTGTCTCAAGGCTAATGCTTTGAAAACAAAAACAAGTGTGCTTTAAACTAACGTTACCACGTTTTGTGATATCTGTCATGGGAATAATTTGAATTTTGTTACTATTTTGAGCATTATGTTTTACATTGCAAATAACACTGTTATATTTTCATTGTCATACTGAGTACATTTTTTGATTGGACTTATTTTTCTCATTTCTCTGTTGTTTTGTCAGTATCTTGAAAATCCAAGTGGAAGAGAATCCTTCTTTTTGCATAAATATTCAACAATCATTGAGAAATCCTTCTCATTGCTCTTTGATTACATATTTGTGCTAATGTGTGCATTATGTCAAATTATTGTTTTGCAGGCGCGACATATCTCCCCTGAGTTGTATTACAGCACACTACTTTCATTTAGAATCATTTAGCAGTGTGCTTTAAAATAACGTGTTACCACATTTTGTGATATGTTTCTTGAGATTAATTTGCATTTTGTTAGTATTAGAAGCATGTTTTACAATTCAAATAACACTGTTATATTTTCATTGTCATACTGAGTACATTTTTTGGATTATTTTTCTCATTTCTTGGACAACTGTTTTTTTGTCAGTATCTTGAAATCCAAGTGGAAGAGAATCCTTCTTTTTTCATTTATATTCAACAATAATTGAGAAATCCTTCTTATTGCATTATGTCAAATTATTTTTTCCATTTGAACAAATAGAGAAAAATAACTACACAGCAATCCGTCATTTTGCACAATCTTTATTACGAATAATTTAGCATGTGGAGGGTCATGTAGTCCTCTGTCTGAAGATTTGAAATAATACAGTGAATAATCTTTAGCATTGGTTCCATGGGTTACAGTAGCTTTAATTACAGAATAAAGAAAAAAGAAAGTAGAAATTTGTTACATTTCTCATCAGCATTGTTACTAGCAGCCGTAGAACGTCTTGATCCTTATGATGTCCCAGTTGGACAGGCCGTTAATCTGGCCAATCGGGACGTTGGGGTCGGGGATGGGGATCATGGTTTCCTTCCCATTCATGGAGAAGGCTGTTTTCCCATAGTGCATGATGGAGGAGTAGTCGTAGGGAGTATTCAGGTTGTTGGCGGCCTGCATGGAAGTTGTAGGCATTCTGCGGGTCGATGTTCTCCCAGTTGATATTGACGTAGGAGTCGCGGTCGGTCCTGGTATGTTCGTGCTGGAAACCCAGAGCGTGGTTGGCCTCGTGCTGAATGATGCCGTAGTAGAGGCAGTTCGGCCTTTTGAGAGAGAGCACCTGTGCGCCTCCCACTCTGCCCACAGGGAGAAACATCCGGCTTGGTTCTCGATGCTGATGTAGTCGGCCTCATTCTGACGGGGGACAAAACGAATGCAGGTTTTGGCCTGGAAGCCGTTCAACGCAGAGTTGATCAGCTGCTTCTCCGAGCTGGTGAAGTCACTGCTCACGGTATAGGGGACCATCACCAAGCCGTTGGCAGCTTTCTTCCAGCGGCAGCTCTGGGACGAGCATATCATGGCACTTCTGGTTGTGGGAGCCAGAATGTCTCCTTCCAGCAGGATCTCGTTGGTGGCGCTGTTGGAGGTCAGAATCCTGGTGGTCATGTCGACTGTCTGGGACATCTTCTTTGCTTCCTTCCTCCTGGACAGGATATGCCTGAGAGAAGCCGAGCAGGAGCAGCAGCAGCAGGCTGGCAGAGGGAGTCATCTTCAGGGTCGGTCTGGAGGCTGTGAAGAGCTGCTGTGGAGAGACTCCTTGAAGCTTGATGTCTGACTTTGCAGTCCAGGGTCTTTATACTCTCCTCTACAGGTGTGTCTGCAGGAGGATTATGGGTTGGGGTCCTCACTGCTAGGCCTAAATAAACCTCAGAGGGGAGGACTCCACAGACAAACCTACTTCTTAAACAGGGTTTGTTATCTCTGGTTATAAGATGGATGAACACAGCTTCACTATGTGGTTAAATAGGTTGCATTTGTTAAGCTACACACTTTATATGGTCTTCAACCAGACATAGTCCACATTAGAGTATCTTTGTTAAACCAACCTTAATTTAAGCAGAGTAATATGTGTTTCTCTTGAAATCCCTCCCTAATATTTGCTCCATAGAAGGTATTTGTTCGTTAATTAAAAAGTAGGGAGGTAAACAAATACAAATACATTGTTCGGATAGGAACTGATAAATCGCTCTGAACGCGTATGAACAGCATCTGAATATTAGCTGAAATATTTGCTCCCCCTCACAGATCTGTCACTGGATTGTCACCAATTATTCACAAGGTCAATTAGGTATGGGGATTGTTAATTTTTGTTGATATTGATGCCCTTATTGAGACTGCTTAATGATCTGAATCTTTATCGATACCACTATCGATACTTTACTACTATTTGGTGACGGTTATTTGGTAAGACCAGCCCCAACGGGCATGAGGTTGGCCTGCACGGTAGGAGGAAAATATTCAATGTGTGATAACATTGTTATATATTGAGATGACTTATGACTTGCAATAAATAAACATATATTCAAATGTGCATATTAGCTGCCTGTTTGTTTTAAAATTATTTATAGGATTAGAATTTAACATTTTAAATACAGCTAAATGTTGTTTCTGGAGCAGCAACATTAATGTTTACAACAGCAAAGTCACTATATATAAACTCAATATCTGACATCAAAATAGTGAGAGACGTTTAGAGAGAATAAAAACCTCATTCTGTTTCATTCCACCTCTTCCTCCCCTCTGCTGTTATTCATTTCCTCCAGGTAACGTTACCTGGTAGAAGGAGGAGCGGCTATACAGTATGTTTGTATACTGTTGTGTATATGTTGGTAAGTCACTTATGATTGACTTAAAAAAAAAAAGGAGGAGTGGATGGTTTGTCTCAGCCAGCAGCTGAGTTTACAACAATGTGCCAGATTGTAATACTACAGACCAGTCTATGCTACAGACAGACAGCTTTCTATTTAGCTTGTTTGTAACATTTGGCTAATTGCCAAGCTAGCGTTACCTATGCTTGAAAACATACAGGACGACAGACTGAGGACAGAGATGAAATTACCCTTTCTACATTTTTACCTTACACACGTGTATTGATAAAGTATTGTCTTTTTACTCGCGAAGGTTTTATTGCACTAGCTGTCGGCAACTCGAGTATTTTGGAGCTAACTTAACTTCACAGTCTACACAGCTGCTGGCCACTGTGTGTGTATGTGTGTGTGTGTGAGCCGACAGAGAGCAGTAGAGGCTGCAGCCTGAGAATAAACAGTCCTGGGCCCGTTTCGGTATTATTAGAAACATTAGTTTTCTTCTCCATCGTGTTTCAAGATAGGATTCGATGCTCGAGACATAACGTTACAGACCTGCTAGTCTCGAAAGCATTTGGATTTTAGGGTTTTGAGAAATGTTGGAACCGAGTGAGTCTTTTTAGAACCTGGTCTCGATCCCCATCCCTAGTCATAATTCAGGCTAATCAAAACCACACAGATATCACACACACACACACACACACACACACACACACACACACACACTGCTACAACCAAGAGAAGTGATGTCAATCGATCTAAATGTCCATATCTCAGCTGACAATTTAAAAATAAGGTGCTCTTCACAACTTCAGCTCTTGCCTCATGTTTACTAAGAAACAATCATAATGTAGTATGTTAACATAACATTTGTTAATTAGCATTAATCACAAAGTACAGGTGAGGCTGATGGGAATGCCATTAGGTTTGGAGATATTTGGGCATACACCAAAGTATTACACTAATAAAAATGTTGACCTGATGGTGGCGTTAGATGAGAAGTCAGGGGAACACCAAAGTTATGACAGTTCATCCTGAGGGGGATGTGAATGTGTGTACCACATTTCATGGCAAGCCATCCAATCTTTTTTGAGACATGTCACTCAAAACCATAAATGTTGACCTCATGGTGGCTCTAGAGGAAGTATCAGGGGATCACCAAAGTCAGCATGATTCATCTTCTTGCGACCATGAATGTCTGCACAAAATTTTGTGCCAATCCATCATATAGATGTTTAGATATTTTACAGGATAAAGGAAAGCTTTGGCCGGCTGGTGGAGCTACAGAAAAGGTCAAGGCATCACCACAGTCATTAGAGTTCATTCTCTCAGATACCATGAATGTCTGCACAAGGTTTCATGGCATCCATCTAATTGTTGTTGAGACAGCTCAGTCTGGATCAAAGTGGTGGACCGACTGATAGACCAACGTTGTCATTCCTAGAGACACGCTGCTTGCATAGCTGACAAATCCAGAAGGCCACATAACAACACTTACTGCTGTTCTGTAGCAACAGAAACCTCCAAAGGTCTTCTGACCCTCTGGATGAACATAAAAGTCTGGTTGCTGCAAGAAAACAAATCAGTTTAATTGTTGTGAAAAATCTTATTCTTAGCTCTGTGACTCAAATATGGTTATACATGAAATAAACAAACTTTAGATAACATTCAATGAGGTTCATTCTCAATAACTTTACATCAGTTTCACCAGATTTGCACGATAAAGCTTGACTGGTGTCACGCAGATGTTCATTTTACCTCATGAGCTGATTCTCAACCACACACACTGTGTGATTATTACAGTAGACGGGAAAATGACGAGCTGAAGTTAAGAACTGTCTCAAAAGTGCACGCATAATTGCCAAGAGAGCTTTTCAGATTTTCTCGAGCACTATCTATTTTTTTTGACACTTCAGATTCATCAAGATATTACGAGAAGATGTATTGTACACAAACCTGATTATTTTTATCATAGTTTCAGATACAGAAATAGTAGTTTTGCTTTACCACAATCAATAATCCAATTATATGGAAGATTTTATTTATGCTAATGTGTGCATTATGCCAAATTATGTTTTGCAGGCAAAGAAATGGAGAAAAATAACTACACAGCAATCCATCAGTTTGCACAATCTTTATTACAGATAATTTTGCCGTGTGGAAGGTCATGTAGTCCTCTGTCTGAACATTTGAAATAATATAGTGAAAGAATCTTTAGCATTGTTTCCATGGCTAACAGTAGCTTTAATTACAGAAAAAAGAAACAGTGAAAGTAGGAATTTGTTGCATTTCTCATCAGCATTTTTATGAGCAACCGTAAAACGTCTTGATCCTTATGATGTCCCAGTTGGACAGGCCTTTCATTTGTCCAATCGGGACGTTGGGGTCGGGGATGGGGGTGATGGTGTCCTTTCCCTTCTGGATGGAGAAAGCTGTTTTCCCATAGTGCATGATGGAGGAGTAGTCATAGGGAGTATTCAGGTTGTTGGCGGCCTGCATTTTGAAGTTGTTAGCTTTCTGCGGGTCGATGTTCTCCCAGGTGATTGTGACGTAGGAGTCGCGGTCAGTTCTGGTATGTTCGTGCAGGAAGCCCAGAGCGTGGTTGGCCTCGTGCTGGATGATGCCATAGTAGAGGCAGCTCTGCCTATTGAGAGAGAGCACCTGTGCGCCTCCCACTCTGCCCACCAATGAGAAACATCCAGCTTTGTTCTCAATGCGGATGTAGTCGGTCTCATTCTGACGGGGGACAAAACGAATGCAGGTTTTGGCCTGGAAGCCGTTCAGGGCAAATTCAATCCGCTGCTTTTCCAAGCTGGTGAAGTCACTGCTCACGGTATAGGGGACCATCACCAAGCCGTTGGCAGCTTTCTTCCACAGGCATTTCTGGGACGAGCATATCATGGCGCTTTTGGTTGTGGGAGCCAGAATGTCTCCTTCCAGCAGGATCTCGTTGGTGGCGCTGTTGGAGGTCAGAATCCTGGTGGTCATGTCGACGGTATCTGGGACATCTTCTTTGCTTCCTTCCTCCTGGACAGGATATGCCTGAGAGAAGCCGAGCAGGAG